>NC_092352.1:26749855-27049855 GCF_963676685.1 Mytilus edulis | reverse complement strand
GTCAGCTCAAGGGTTTAATAAAGTTGTGTTGTAAAAGGAATATTAAGCTTCTCAATGATCAAAATTGGTGTTTGTCAAACTGCTATATAACCAGTGTAATTTTTCTGACAAAACAGTTGGTTTAAAATTTTTGAAATTTTTATTTTTTTGTTAACCCTTTCAATGCTACACAAAAAAAATAGAAAAATGGCTGCTGCATTTTTTTTGTGTTCATTCATTAGAACAGTATATTCCTTTTCAAACTGCTGTATCTTTTTTATTATAAGAGATACAAAGAAAGTTATTGCATGAAAAATCCTCAGGAGAGTATGAACTGGAATGTTGGGCAGTTATTTCAGTAAAATTTTTATCAGGTTACCTGCATTTTCAGGTAATTAACAGGTAAAAGGTGTAATTTATTACATTTGTGTTGAATTTGGAATAAAACTACTTTTAGTCATCTATTTTGTTGTTTTATCTGCCATATTATAAAGAAGACACCAGTTGCTCGATTCCGTAGCGTATTGAACCATACACAACGTATTATGTAATCGTGGCACAAATAAGTGGCTCCGTCCTCAAAATTTCAGTCAACATCCGTTTTCCCCCCTTTTTCTACGTCTCGTAATGATTGATCAAATAATATTTCCCACACGAATTGAATGTAATAAACACATTGAGATAACAAGAAACCTTTTAACTTATCCTCGTTGTCATTTCCCCATAGAAATGCCGAAATATTTCTATATTTACAGCTTCGTTTGCGATTTCCGCCATTTGATTTTGTCAAAATATTTGGGTTTTTTTCTCCTTCAATTTTCCTTCTACTGCATGATTTTACAATAAAATTGCCGGATTTCAAGCGCAAATGAGACCTTGTATATCCTCGATTCATACAAGGAAAAATTAGAGAGGACCCGAATGAAAACCGAATGGTTTAAGAGTCCTTATGAAAAATCCGTTGTATTCGCGGCATGCCGCGAATAGCAGTGGCAGACGGCGTATGTCATCGCGGCATTGCCGTGTATAGCGTTGAAAGGATTAAAGGGTCAGAGTAAATAATTTGACAAAATTTTATGAAAATTAAACGAGCCAAATTAATTTTGGTGAAAGTGTTGGGTACCACCTTAAATGAATTTTCAATAACAATCAAGTACTTACCATATGCCTGGATAACATTTTCCTGCTTTTAACAAATCTAAGACAAAATTCACAAATGTACAACTTTGGTAATCTGCAAAACAATGTTAAAATGTTCATATCTTAATTGTGGAAAAGAAAAAAATTGTCATTAGATATTTGCAAACATTAGTAAATGAGTGTAAAATTTAAAACT
Organism: Mytilus edulis; assembly: GCF_963676685.1. Lineage (NCBI taxonomy): Eukaryota > Metazoa > Mollusca > Bivalvia > Mytilida > Mytilidae > Mytilus > Mytilus edulis. The sequence continues at coordinate 27,048,540 of NC_092352.1, read as the reverse complement.
GTATCACTGTACATCAAACTAAAACTAGAGGCTTCCTTGAACTTAAATATCTCAACTCATACAACTTAACAACATCACAATTATAAGACACAGTGACTGATGGATGGATGTTTCATGTCCAGTGGCAAATTAATATACATATTCATGACGAGAACATCCTAATGTAGTATGAATATCAACCCTGCTTTGTACTAGACTGACTCACTGAGCTGAATGTTCACAAAGTAACAGTCACCAGGAACACTTGTCACTTTACCCAGACATAATATTCCGACTCTGAACTGATGAGTCTTTGCTAAACTGCAGTTAGAGAACAGAAACCAACTTTGGAACGCATGGACGAACGTACAGATGGCCAATGGTAAAACTTAATGCCCCCTCCACTACAACGGGACATTAAATAAATGAGGCACAACACAAAAACTGCAAAATGAACACCACCCAAATTCAAGTTCCAAATGTGTTTGGTGGTTATAAGCAGTGTATAAATTTCAGAACATGTTGAATGTGGCAAAGTAATGTTAGAGAATGGAAACAGCAAATTCTGCCTTTTTTCAGTTATGAAAGTACAGTACTGTAATAAGAATTGTATAAGTTTCTTAACATTTGGTTTAGAAAAGGTTAAGAGAATTGAAACCAATTTTGAATGTACAGATGTATTGATGGATGAGATTAAGCATAAAGCCCCTAACATGATGTATAACTACCAATAACAAATCAAAACACTTCATCAATTGCTTTGAGTTCCAGCCACTGAAGCTTTACAGTATGTGTAACAAATACATCACATCACCATTATACTGATGTCCAAGTCTTATCATCTGTGACATTCTACTTACATTAAATACTTACCTAGCATATTCCTGGGGATAGGGTGAGGAATACCAGGTTTGAATTTCATATTTTCCAAACTCTATGCATGGTGGAAATCTGGACTGAGAGGGTGTAGGGGAACACTCCTCCAACATTGGACTACAGTTTTTAGAGGCATCCTGCAAATCAAAAGTGAACTGTAACCCAAAAAATTTGGGGATTAATAAAGGTGTTTACACTAGGCTACATAACAAAAAATAAAACATGCAATAAGAAATGATCATAACCAAAAACAAGTCTGTTTCATCTCCTTTTTGTGTATGTATTTAAAATAAAACATTTCTCCTTTTCTTTTCCTGATGCAATTTAATTTATTTGGATATCTTGCTTAACTATTAAAATGGTCAAATTGTGGAGAATCTCCTTCCTTAATCATTGAAATCTACCATTTTGAATTAACCATAGTATTTTAATTTCTGATATACTGTTACTCCGAAGTAAAACATTTCTATGCCAATTTTGAGTTCTTTCGTTCACTTTAAAATTATTGACATCTATCTCATATAGAATTTCTATCAGAAATCAGAAAGTTTATCTAGAATGTATTTATCAAACTTTTTCCGAGGAACTGTTCACAAAACAGTTTATACACAAAAACAAGATGAAACATTAAAATGTAAGGTTGAAACAATGAAAGCTGAGTTGCAACATACACAACAGCTAGGAGTCTGATTTCATTCCTTTTGCAAACAAGCTTTTTTACATGCAAAACTGATATACCACTTTTTAAAAGATGGAGATAAGCATAGCTGTAGGAACTGATTGCCAAAGAAATATGATAAAGCAAGCTTGCCATTTATTCTCCAATAATAAAAAGACACCCAAATTCTACATAAATACTAAATAATAAACAATATAAATGTTATCTGATGTGGATTTTGCAACTCAAAGAGACAACTCCACCTTTTTCTATTATTTTTTCTAACCAAGTATATACATGTACATGGCCTTAATTCAAATGATTTTTGTACTGTATTTTATTTATTCAAGAACTTTTGAATTCAAACATTTAATAATCTCTTTTTGTGTAAATATTTTGCTTTTCTTCAAAAGATACTTCTACTTCTAAGTTAAATAACAAACACGTCTAAATTAAGGCTAGAATCAGTCACAAAAATGTATTTCATCTACATCATGACTACATTCTAAAATGTGTAAATTGAATTTAAACAAAAATGATATATATCTGTCATAGAAGGTTTACCCCATTTAGTGAATGCTTTTTGTATGATCTGGTGGAGTTGCCTTTAATACTGATCACTAAGGTAAAAAGAAAATAATATTTATCTATAACATATATATTCTTTAAAAATCTAACTCAATAAACAAGTATACATATATACATTTAAAACAAAGATGCTTCTCAATTTTTTCATGCAATGAAAACAATAAAATGAACTTGATTCATTTATGTGACTAAAGATGAAAAATTCCATTGAACAGCATTGACAGCAATTTTCTTGACTTTTCAAACCATGAAGGTTGACGTCATCATGTTTGCATCACACATCATAAATACAAACCTGCTTTAAAACTTCCTGAGCCTTTTCCTGTGCCTGCTTAAACAAATCCTTGTCAGTATCTGTAACATTTGGTGGATGCTCTTTCGGTGGTTTTGGAGGAGGAGGGCTTTCTGAAAGTGAACAAAAGTTGCTGCTTGAGTCTTTAGATCAATAAATAAACTACTCATCATATCAAGTAAAATTCAACAGTATTGAAAGTTCATTGAAAGGATCAACAGGTCATCTTCATATCTAAATTACTAAATAATATGATACATGGGAAAATGACATCACAAAACATTGAAATTAGAATATAGAAAGGTAAAACCTTCTTTTAACCATCAGAATTAAAAGGATAAACAAAGTATAGAATGTTTATCTTAAACTAGTCTTAAAGTAAAGTTGGTATACATGGCTAATTCAAGCTTACTTGCCAATAATGCTACAATGAATTTGCTGAGATCTATTATCTTGAACTTGCTTTCGAACTAAATATCCTTTTACCAAACAATTTTGCTATGTATTCTCAATCTTTATTAGCATTGGTTTTAATATGGTCTGATTCTAGAAGACTTGATAGAATAAACCATACAGATTAGCAAAATTTGCTGGTGATAAATCAGTTCTGCTTTAAACTTCATAAAATAATTCCAAATGTCAACATTTAAACTTCTCTGGTTGAGGTTTATTGAAAGAAAATTTACCTCAACCAAGATTCATTACAAGAATATTTTGATAACATCTTAATTTTTATCTTGAAAATTAGTTAAAACATGTATGGTTGATGTTCAGGAATAAATAAAATATTCAGTTGCTGATTCATATAGTACGATGATAGTCTAACTGTCATAGTTAAAACTCTTATAAAAATTAACAAAATACCATACTGTTATTCTTTTATGAAACAGTGCCCTTTCGTAGTTTTCTCTGCATCCTATGATATCAGTTCCTACTTTAATTGGCCTTTTTAACTTTTTTATTCGAGAATCACTGAGTGTCTTTTGTAAATGAATCTCCTGTCTCATGTACAAAATTATAATCCTGATGAGGTTATCTGGAAGTTGCCTCATTAGAGATCATACCTCATTATTTTTACATAAAAGAAAAGACCAAGAAACAAAGTTCAACATAAATATTTCTTACTTTTAATGGACAGAGAGAAAACTTCTGAATAATATAGTGTGCCCTAATGTTAGTTTGTATCTTAACTCTTGACTGCTGTAATGATTATAGTAAAATGTACATGTAAAGTGTCTTCATTATTTTATATAAAATTTAAAACTCAAAATACATTTAATTTTTAAACCAAATGTCAAATATATGAAAAAGACAAATCTGAAGAAATTTGCAGTGATATTTATTTCATTAGCACATTGACATTGTAGACCAGGAGTATATGTGGTTATTTCAAAAGATTTAGAGATGTACATATTCATAATATATATGGAACATATTAAATGTTCTATTATAACTTTTTAAATGTACAGAGACATGACACTTGTTTAGTTATTGTTAGTTTGAACACTTACAATGTATATGTTAATGTAAATTAATGTTATAAATCAACAACTGAGTACTAATAATGATAACAAATAAATTCTACTCTAAAAAACATACAAAATAAGAAAGCTTCAAGTATCTAGTTACCTTCCTACAGAATTTGAAGTGAAAATGTTAAAAAAATGAAGGTTTTCAATGAAAAAAAACTATAGACACCTTTACAAATGCAGTCCCTTCTTATTTTGTGTGCTTGTAAACAACTGAACATGCAGATAATACTACCAAACATACTAACAAACTACAATAACATGCAAAAGGATCAAAATCCAGAACATGCTGATTGAAACTTACTGAATCTTAACATGATTGCTTGCAACAAAGAGAGAAATGACAACAAGAGCAAAAATGCTCTGCAGTAAGAGAGGTTGGGGCACCTTTGAACCATTTGCCAAACAATACACACATGCATATACTACATTCCTTTATCTTTTACAGCATGCACCAGCGACTACATAAGTGATGCAGTTATGTGATGGCAAGAAAAGCAGCATTGATTCTTACCGTGGCAATGCTCATTGCTGGCAACAGAAGAACTACCACGACCTCGTCCCCTTCCACGACCACGTCCCCTACCGGGTGAAGGTTTGTCAAGTTGAGATATTCTTTTTAACATGGTAAAGTCGTCTGACTCATCCAAGAATGCTTTCCTATTAATGCCACTGCCAAACGGTCTACCTCTACCAAATGGTCTACCTCTACTGCCGAACGGTCTACCTCTACCGAATGGTCTACCTCTACCAAAGGGTCTACCTCTACCAAAGGGTCTTCCTCTACCAAACGGTCTTCCTCGTCCTGGTCCAGGAGGACGTCCAAATCCTCTCCCTCTTCCAAATATTGTTGTTCCACTAAGAAGTGTTCCAAATCCTCTACCCCGTCCTCTTCCCCTTCCTCTGCCTCTTGTTAATGACCTTCCACGCCCTCTTTTAACAATAGTTGTAAAGTCGATGGAATCGTCATTTAAACTCTCCCTGTCAGATGAACTATCCCTACTTTCCAATATTGAACTATGGAATTGAGGATTAAAGTCAGTTTTTTTTGTGAATGTTCTTGGGAAGCGGTTTGTGATGGCATTACCAAACTTATTTTTCTTAACACAATGTTTATTGGCTTGCACAAGTTTAGATCTTTTCAGCAGCCGACTAGCAGCTTGCTGTGATTTTGAATGCTTGTTTTTGACTGGAATGGAAGGAAAGTCTGCAATTGCAGCATTTAATGAAACACGGGACGTACGTTTGTTTGATGGAGTAAAAAATTGTGTTAAACCATCAACAAGACCTTTTGGTTTGCTAATGGCAAAAAATGGGTCAAAGGTGTCCCCAACTTCTCCATTTTCACTCCCTGAATCACTGGAGTAATCAAATGGTTTCTTTAACACTTTTTTTGAATTACCCCTATCCTCCTCAAACTCTGAATCAGAATCATATTGTCCATTGTTGGCAGTGTATTTCTTTTCAAGTTTATATCTTTTCCTCTGTTCAGTTGTGACTAAAGGACAAAACAACTTCCTACAATGTCAATTATATGTTATGTAAACTTTCTTACAATATACATGTCAGTCGATAATTGTAATCTTGCTATAAACAACATCTATTATTACAGAAGTTAAAAAAAAATACATAAGAGAACAGAGTTTTAATGTCCACTGTGTTGAAATAACTTCATCTGTTCAAGAAGTAATTCGCAAACAATTTTTTGTTGTTGTTTTGTAATTTTTTTATCAATATCTTAATGAAATTAGTATTAAGATTGCTTTTCAAATGCAATAATCCATATAATAAATATTTCAAAAGAACTATCTAAAACTGGTTATATCAGTAATTATTTTCTCATGTGTTTGAGACATTGCTTTTCTATATATGGTAAAAATCTGGCAAGATTTGTATCGGCAAGAGCGCTTACAATACAATCTTCCATATAATTAATAATTGAAAGGGGAACAGCTCAACAAACCTACAAAATAAAGTGTCTAGATCTTACATATAAACCTATAAAACAACCAGGTGCTCCGCAGGGCGCAGCTTTATACGACCGCAGAGGTCGAACCCTGAACAGTTGGGGCAAGTATGGACAAAACATTCAAGCGTGATACAGCTCTGAATTTGGATTGTGATCAAATTTTTGACAATACATGGTTTTTTTTTACACAAAACAAATGTCAAGATTTTACAAATCAATTAAAGATTTCTTCTTCAAACTTTTTAAATCTAAAATTAAATAGTTGACACAGCATAGGTTTCTGACACAGAATGAATGTGGTCTAATGAACTTAAAAGGTTTTTTTTGCCTTTGAGCAATTCACTATGCTGTTGAATATTAATCCTCTCAAAAAAATGTTTGAAGAAATTTTCTTTTTATTTATGAAATCTGAAATGAGAAAAATTTAAACCCCCCCCCTTTTTTTTCACATCCCCGTTTCCCTTTTTCCAAAACTGATATCAATTCAAATTTCTAATGGAGTTTGCAACAATAACTACTCTTTTAAATACATCATAAAATATTAAAATGTAAAATAAAGTGCTTGTTATCACTGAATGGTAAAGATTGGTTGGTAGTAAAAGTGAATATACATTGTTTATTGTATAAAACAATTAAAAAAACTTCATCAGAAACATTTTATATTGGCAAATTTCCAATGAAGTTATTTACATAAAGTTATTGGCAAATAAAAATAGAAAATGAATAAAAATAGAAAATGACATCATAGTCATGTCTGGCAAATTTCCAACATATATTATCAACTACTATTCTATACAAAGAAAGATAACTCCAATTGAAAATTAATTGCTATTGCACAATATTGTGCAATTAGATATTTCTTGCTATTGTGCAATACTGTGCAATTGAAAATTTCTTGCTATTGCACAATACTTGATATGGAATCCTGATTTGGACCAACTTGAAAACTGGGCCCATAATCAAAAATCAAAGTACATATTTAGATAAAGCATATCAAATAAGCCCAAGAATTTAATTTTTGTTGAAATCAAACTTAGTTTAATTTTGGACCCTTTGGACCTTAATGTAGACCAATTTGAAAACTGGACCAAAAATTAAGAATCTACATACACAGTTAGATTTGGCATATCAAAGAACCCATTTATTCAATTTTTGATGAAATCAAACAAAGTTTAATTTTGGACCCCCATTGGACCAACTTGAAAACTAGGCCAATAATTAAAAATCTAAGTACATTTTTAAATTCAGCATATCAAAGAACCCCAAGGATTCAATTTTTGTTAAAATCAAACTAAGTTTAATTTTGGACCCTTTGGACCTTAATGTAGACCAATTTGAAAACAGGACAAAAAATTAAGAATCTACATACATAGTTAGATTCGGCATATCAAAGAACCCCAATTATTCAATTTTTGATGAAATCACACAAAGTTCAATTTTGGACCCTTTGGGCCCCTTATTCCTAAACTGTTAGGACCAAAACTCCCAAAATCAAACCAAACCTTCCTTTTATGGTCATAAACCTTGTGTTTAAATTTCATAGATTTCTATTTACTTATACTAAAGTTATTGTGCAAAAACCAAGAATAATGCTTATTTGGGCCCCTTTTTGGCCCCTAATTCATAAACTGTTGTGACCCTTAACTCCAAAAATCAATCCCAACCTTCCTTTTGTGGTCATAAACCTTGTGTTAAAATTTCATTGATTTCTATATACTTATACTAAAGATATTGTGCGAAAACCAAGAATAATGCTTATTTGGGCCCTTTTTTGGCCCTTAATTCCTAAACTGTTGGAACCAAAACTCCCAAAATCAATCCCAACCTTCCTTTTGTGGTCATAAACCTTGTGTCAAAATTTCATAGATTTCTATTCACTTAAACTAAAGTTATAGTGCGAAAACCAAGAAAATGCTTATTTGGGCCCTTTTTGGTCCCTAATTCCTAAAATGTTGGGACCAAACTCCCAAAATCAATCCCAACCTTCCTTTTGTGGTCATAAACCTTGTGTTAAAATTTCAAAGATTTCTATTCACTTTTACTAAAGTTAGAGTGCGAAAACTAAAAGTATTCGGACGACGACGACGACGACGACGCCGACGACGCCGACGCCAACGTGATAGCAATATACGACGAAAAATTTTTCAAATTTTGCGGTCGTATAAAAATGACTTAAAAAATGTTAAAAAAAAACAGACAGGGAAAATAAATGTAGTGAGTAGACAACTTACGACCGATGAACGTTTGATTTTCCATTTACATTCCCTGTACTATCACAACCTGGTGTTGGACATCTACAATACAAAAATCAATAATAAATAGGTCATATAATTATAAAAATGTCAGGTGGCCCGTAGTGTTCGCTTATTTTAATAAGGAGTGCACTTCTTATGAAAATAAATGCATATTCACTAAAATCTAGTTATATGTAGATTATAGATTTAGTATAATTCTTATATGATTTGCATATTAGGGAATACGTTGATATGATTGGTCGAGAGGACTTCCAGTAGTTGATCTGGACGTTGTTTTTTTTTTGCGATAGACGACCTTGATCGAACATCTTTTCATAACCAATGTAAACAAGATGGCGGCAATAATAACACTGACGTAAACAAAATTTATTTTCACTGTACGATAATCGTTAAATCAAATAATAAACACAAAACATTTGTTTGGATGATAAGAGTTTTTGTAGTTTATTTTTTATCAGATAGGACATTTCATCGAGTTCATATTTTTGTGTTAACCAACAAGTTTATTAATGCGCCAGGCCTGTTCAATGACTCAAATATACGTGTGATAGAGGCAATGAGTATCGGAGTAGGGAAAATATATTCCTTATCTCCAATTTTAAAGAATCATAAAGATTAAACGCCTTTTTAAAGGAATTTATTGGTGTATAAGCTGGACCAAGTCACTCACAAACATATTAATCGTATAATAAACAACAATTTGTTAACCCTAAAAAATTCTCTTGCTCATCAAAAAAATGTATGAAATAGAGATATACAATGGCATTATAGAAAACATATTCTAGAAAATAAATTTTGTTTAACACTTTCCTTACTGAATTGTTTTTTTCCGCGACGTTGTGTGACCTGATCAAATTTCCGCGCGCAGTTTGCCTGGCCTGAATTAATTTGACGTGTGAATGGGGAAAAAAATGACGTTTTAGAAAAAACGTGTGTATCTTTGTTGTTTCTCATCAAATCGGTTTCAAACTCGATATTGTTACACTTAAGTATCAAAGGAGTGTTGCAATATAAATAAATTTACATGACAATACCTACTTTTGATTTTGTTTAACCTTTTGTGGAAAGAAAATGACGTTTGATTTGCAAAATCTAATTTTTTTTGTGACCGGTTTACATTTTTGCCTCCCATCTTCTAAATTAACAATATAAACGGTAATTAACAATTTCGAGTGTTCCTTTATCACAGTTTTATAGAAAAAAATAACTCCAGAGTCAAAATTCTAGCTTATTAGTCAGAATAAATACGAATGAAAATGGTTTGTCAAATTCCGCGGCGGCCATTTTTTTAACTGTACAATGCAATCACCAGATAGGAAGTTGTGTCCCTGGATAAGTTGGAGTTGTCTTTCTTAGTCCGATGTTTTCTTTGAATTTTTGTATGAATATAGATATAAATTGACTATTGGGATCTTTTGTGGAATTTTTGATATTTTAATGGAGATATCTAATGATATTTTAATCTGGTAAAATCAAAACTTTTGAGATTAATATGTGCTTTTTTTTTTAAATGTGCCAATATTTTTTTCTGTTTTTTTTTTTGTATCAAACCACTGACTGCATGGAAATATTAATTAAATGTAAGATGACCTGACACACTAATCCATGTACATTTAACACTCACTTTAATAATGTGTTGATAAATTAAGTGAGACATAATTAAATGTTGAAAGACAATCATGAACTTTTAAAAATAAAATTACTTTGAAAAAGTCTATAATTTATTTTTAAAATTATTTATTATAAGTGTCCTGACTCCATGGGATGCTAGAATTTTCACTGTCTTTGGTTTTGTATTGTTCAATGATGAAGATAATTTAATGTTCCTTATTAAAAAAAAATGATAAAATTTTTTAAATGAAAATGTCAACTGTAACAACAAATATAAATTATGAATATCCTTTCAACAACTTATCTGTGAAAACCTTTTCAACAAATTATGTATATAATATCCTTTCAACTTAAAAATTGTAACAAAATAACTGTTAAAGTTTAATTTTTGACTGAGTGGGAGACATTGAAGCAATGGGGTAGGCAAAGGGGTTTTCTACATTCAACACAACAATATTTTGAAACCTTTTTTCCTGTGTACCTTTAATATTTACCCTAGCCCAGCATATGTGACACCTTATCTTGTTTCCCAAAGTCTACTGGCAAACAGAGTTAACCTACATGTGTTTGATCTGTCTTGATGTGGTAGATTTCACAATATGACATACACTGTGTCTGACGCTACCAAAACCCAAAGTTTGATGGCCCATTTCTTTGTTTTAGGAGGCATGAATTGCTTGAATGCATCCCTCACTTTGTAAGGTATCATGAATGGTCACCTATCGTTTGGGGACATGTTGGTCCCTCATTTTTGTCTGTTAAGGGGGTCTTTTATTTCTGAGTTTGTAAGATACATCATTATTAGCCTCCCATCTTTGCTCACCTCGCTGGTGCTTATCAGTGAAGTGAAGATACCTTATTATCTGCATAATTACGTCCATTTCTTTGAAAAATTAAGAGACCATGACTTATATTTTTAATAACTTTAAACATGATAAAACCTTCAAGTGTTGGGATTAATAAATTTCAGGATAAAAACAATCTATGTACATTGTCAGAAAATATAACATTTTTGTCCTAAATTCTAAAGCTCATACAATTATATTTTATTTTCCGTCAATGTACATATATATTGAATATGAGAATAATTGCCTGTTAATATAAAAATATTTTTTACTTTAATATATGTGTGTGGCTCTGATCTGGCTGCGGTTTAACATCTTAGATTTGAGATGATTATATTCACATTTATATATGATTTATAAAAACATTACCGGTTTCATGTTAATTATCAAATCATTGCAATATTACTTTGCTCTTCATGGGCCCTTTAATTAGAATAAAAATATCTTATCTCTGTAATCAAAATATCCTATCTTTGGAATTAAAATGTCTTATCTTATCTAATTATAACTATCAATTATTTGGTTGGGAGATAGAAACATCTGGAAAAAATATCATTCTTTGGGTCTCATATGTTTTGTGGACCAGTTACTTCTGGGATGAATGGGGAAGACCTCTTTCAAATTTCAAAATGTAAAATTCTTGGTGCCATCAGTCATTGTTGGGGGACATATTTACATCTGCCAGCTGTAATTTTTTTCGTCTGAAAGTTCGCTGACCCCTTCTCTTTCAACATCACTTCAGGAGTGATCATGAAATCATCACCGATGTCATTTTGAGGTCAATGCATTTCATACCGTTGACCAAGAAGATCTACTTCTCCCACCGAAAATCCCTCAAACTCGTTCTCAGAACTATCGGACATTTTTGTCTCAGAATGTTACAGACACGATAACGACATTTTACTAATATTTACTATAATTTTGCGTCCTTGACATCGGCAAGTGAGAGAGGAATGTGATTGGATTGTTTTATTTAGAACTTCCATAAAAGGAGTGCGACATTTTGCACTCGTGGGAAAACTCCAATTACCGCGCCGACGGAAGTCGGATTATTACTTGATTTATTCTCCGTGCAATTTTTAAAATCGTTTTTCGTAATTTGTATCATAATATTAATCAAAATATTCATGAAATTAAATTCAACTTTCAATCCAAATAATCTTTTTTCGACGAAAAAGATCACATGTTCGCATCACATGTCTTGTACAAAATGGCGGCGGCTTATTTTGTTTGTTGACGCTACCGATCTTTCATTGTATTGAAGTATATATAAGGTATCAAATTCAGTCAGAATTGGTATTCTTTAACTGTGATATACAAGCTTCCTGAAAACCTCTATATGTATTGGTTAAACGTAGCTTTACGGGGGGAAATGAGTTAAAAGACAAAAAAAATATGATTATCACGTGATTGTCTATGCCTGAAAGCATTGTTCGGCCTGGCTACGGGGATGCCTCAACACATTGTTCGGCCTGGCTACGGGGATGCCTCAACGCATTGTTCGCCTTGAAAGGGTTAATGAAATCCAATCTCTGTTTAAGACATTAAAGACACCCTTGTAGATTTCGAAAAAGAGCAGGCTAATGCGGCTACAAGGCAGCACTCGCACCTGCAAAATGGAAAGGGATTAATATAAGTTGAAAAACTTGTTTCCCAATCCACTATAAATAAATATGTTTAAACAAACTAAGAAGAGGTATACATGATGACAATCTCTTTAGTGGAAGCTATAAAATGTCATATATAGGATAACCATTATTTCATATTTGTAAAAATAGTTTTAAGTTGTTGTAGTGGGTTTACCTTCAAAGTGCTTAATTAAGAAATTTTAATTTCAGGTCCAATTTTCTTTATAAAAGTAGCTTTTAATTACCCTCAACTGAAAACAATGTTATCATACATCTAAGGGGCTTTTAACTGCCTGGGGGGTAGGACTTTTGCTATACTCCAATTTTTTAATATTTAACATAAATATCAAACGATTGTACATTTTTATTTGTACGGTAAAAAAAATTGCACCACAATAAAATATTGCACAACGTTGTGCAAAGAATTTTTTTAAATTAAAGATTAGAATGCAAATTCCATATATTATTTACAGTTACCTGAATGATAATAACATTACATACTTTATCAAATCATGTTTCTTCTGTGAAAAAAACTTCTTAGCTGGTCTTTTTAATTTGATTTTTTCCTTGTTTCTGTACTTTTCTTTCAATCTGGTCACCATCTCTAAATATTTCTTTCCTTTTTTATTACCCCTGTTAGGGTCACAAATATTGCACTTCCATTTGCCTACAAATAAAAAAATTCAATACAAAAATTTTGTCACAGCAGGCCTCTTCATTATAATTTTTCAACTTGTCTGAACTCTTAACTCACTTGTTCAAATTCATAATTGAAAATCTTACATATTGATGATATGCACTAATAACATGTGAGCTTTGATTACCTGAAGGGAGCATTTTGTTATGTTATATGAATTTGTTCGTAAATAATTAAAGAATACCACATCAAAATTCATTTTATTATTTCAGACTGAAAGATTATTTGCAAGACTGAGTTTTATGACTCAATGTCACTATCATGTGTCGATCATTAAATCATCGATCATCACTTCCCAAATCAGTAAGTTCGCCTATTAATTCTGTGGTAGTGGTATAGGCTAACTAAGAATGTAAATACACCTGTCCACTTTGTATATAATAAAACCTTTTTAATTTGTTGATGGTGGCAAAACAAGCATTTCTAATTTTATTTTGAATTTTACAGACATTGATACATGATCATGAAGTACATAAAAAATTTCACTGAGAAAATCTGCCTTTTTAGATTATATTTAAAATTTTACATTTTAACTTATTTTAATATATACAGATCTTATTAAATAAAACCTCTTTTGATATATTGTTATGCATAAAAGCAAAATCAAATGAGACATACTTTAATTTAAAATTTTAAAGTTTAGGTAAAACTCTATATTGAGGTGCTCCTAATTCAAGGCGGCCTATACTAAGACGAAGCATTTACATTGGTTTCTTTCCCCTTTACTTACATTCCCCTTGTCAGCTGCTGCCAGCATGTTTAAATATGTTGATTCAATGAATATTTATTTCATTTTGTATGATCAATAAAACAATCATTCAATTTTTGGGGAATGTATAAGTTTTGAATTTGATCTACTACACATCTGACATTGATTTTTTACTTGTCCCCTTGGGCAAGTAACTTAATCTACTTGCCCAACGCCAGTGTCCACTTGTCCGAGACAATCGGACAAACGGTATAAATGTCAAGCCCCACACAGCCCTTTTTTAAATATTGATGAGGCTTAATATATATTCCAATGTTACATATAGCCATCATTTCATATTAATCACATACAATGTACGTACCAACTTAATATTCAATAGATTTAAAGATTCAAGGATATTTCGTGCACTTGAAATATTATTCATATTCAATCATATTTCAACCATTTTCTTTACATAAGTATATAAGCTGTCCAAAGCAATAATTTCATTGGCAGATGAGTCAACTTTAAGTGAGTCTTTCAAACAAGAATTTTTTTTTTAATTAATGAGTCGACTGATTTCAAAGTAGCTTGAATGTTATTTTAACCTTAGCTACCCCCAAATATTCATATTCAAAGAATATTTTATTGTTCATTTCTCATATTTACCTTTAGGGGCTTTAGTTAGAGGTGGATCACAACATTCCATATGGAAGCCTCTGTCACAGGTATCACAAAATAACATGTTATCCTGCAAAGAAAGGTAAATGTCAATCTGTAAACAGATAAACAAATATATCATTTAATTAATACGAAATTTGATCATCAATACAAGGACATCATTCATGCAGCATTTATGTGTTCAGGGTTTTCACATCCAATATTTTATGGTAATATACATTGAACAAAGCACAAAAAATGTCAGCATTCACCTCAAAATCTAACCTAACCTTTTAACAGACCTATTTGAAAAGGATATAGTTATGATACTGTTGTCAAGTCATTAAGGAAAAAATTGCATATTTTGGCATTAACATTGATTCACTCATAGGGTCTTTGCATCAGAAATAAACAAAATTATTTCTAAAACCAGTTGTTGGCATGACACGGTTTATGTTCTTCTCATATATTTTATGATGGTATGATACTTAACCCCTAACGGGAGGGATGTATTTGATTTTCATATGATGAAGACAATCTTTAAATCAGTTTAATTGATGTCTGGAGCTGGCATGTCAGTAACTGCTAGTCATCCTTTGTTCATTTATGTATCATTGTCATTTTGTATCTTTTGTTACTTATTCTGACATTGAACTCAGACTCCTTTTAAATTAAGTTTTATTGTGCGTATTGCTATGTGTTTCTTTATTCTACAATGGCTAGAGGTATAGGAGAGGGTTGAGAGCTCACAAAACATGTTTAACACTGCCACATTTTTTGCACCTGTCCCAAGTAAGAAGCCTCTGGTCTTTGTTAGTCTTGTATGTTTTTTTTAATTTATGTCCATTTATATGTTATGGAGTTTAGTATGACAATGTATAACGTCCATTTTCTCTGAACTTGTACACAATTTTATTTAGGGGCCAGTTGAGGATTTTCTCGCTGCGTTGAAGACCTATTGGTGGCCTTTGGCTGTTGTCTACTCTTTGGTCTGGTTGTTGTCTCTTTGACATATTCCCCATTTCCTTTCTCAATTTATATAATTTGCATTGCGAATTTGAGCCTCTTTCCCAACAATTTATTCAAATTCAAATATATTAGTTTGTACTCTCATATATTCACATAGTTATATCATTATAGTAATGATTGAAATATATAATGATTTTTAAGTAAATCTCTTCATACATTAATAATTTTCACTGTCTTCCAACTATTTGTCCCCTATCACTAACAATGGTAAGTAAAGTCAAGATAGTGGTTTAAAAGTTTACAACAAATAATGTTAAGGACGTTCTCTATTAAAAATATTACCTCTCGGCCAGATCTTTGACAAAAAGAGCAGGTTTTACATTCAATACACTGCCATCTCAAAGACTTCACAACTTCTGTCAGATCTACTGAGAACTTCAAACATGTAGGGTGACCTGGAAGTAAAATCAAATATTACAATAAGAAGCAATACTATAGAAGATATTAATGATTCAAATATTAAGTCAGCTGCAGTTGAAAATTGTTTTTCTTTTGTCATAATGATTAATACAGACAATCAAAGTAAACTTTTCAACCATGTGCCTGATGTAATTTTTTTCTGAAAATTTTGTACAGATTCTGTTGACCTGTAGTAGAAATTCTTATAAACAGTCATCATCAGTAAGTTGATGCAAAGCAATTTCTTAAGAAATATCTACTATTAAACTTTAGATTACATTATAATGACAAATAACCCTATTTGTTGCTACATTATGAAACTTACCACTGTTACCACAATCAGCACAGGATATGAGGTCTTCTGGTTCTCCACTGCGGTTTTTGTTTTCATCACCCAGACAAAAACAACAGATCAAAACAGGCTTGGCACATTTCTATAAAATATATAGTAGATATCAGTTAAAATCAATGTTGTAAACTATGATTTTGAAACAACATATATTCTTTCCATTTATCTGTTAAAGTATGTCTTGTCAAATTTTTTTAAAAATAATTGGTGATAAAAGAAAAATTTGGCTGGAAACTACAAAAATGCTTATTTGGGCCCCTTTTTTTGGCCCCTAATTCCAAAACCTTTGGGACCATAACCCCCCAAATCAATTTGAATTTGTTCAGGTAATGGCTGAAAACCAAATTATCCAATAAGACAATATCAGATCATTCCAATTCAAACCTGACCAACCACATGTATAAATCTATGAACAGGAATAAATTTAACAGCAGCATACTTTGACCTTAGCAGTAATTTGTCTTTTTATTCCATATTCTTATAAGTATTATGAAGATCTAGAATGTCTCATTATACTATTTACTAGAATCAACCTGAAGATAACTGATCATCTGTGTCTACAATTATCGATGAAGTAATAATATTGTTTCTCATATGTTGTATGCGATTCTTATCCTCAGCTCTTTACCTTATTAAAAAATCAATTACTAAAGTTGATCACTGCTATCGTTAAGGAATATTGATTTATAGTACTCTGTGTATTCTGTGATGAATGGTAATCCCTATCAAACCAATACATGAAATCATCACATGAAATCATCACCTATATAACTGCCTCATTACATTACAAATTACTTATTGTTCTTCTCAAAACAATGACAACATTTCTTTATGATGGTAATTTTCATAAAAATTTGTAATTGAAGAACAATCTTGTCAATTTAAATAGTATTATGAAATTATTTAACTGAAATATGATAAATACTTTTAAGTTTTTGCCTAGTACACAAATTGATGGTCTTAAAATATAACTTAATGAAGGACACAGTCACACACATCTGACAGTCAAAAATGCTTGTCCGACTTTTAAAACCAATTTTTTTTGTAGATTCTTTTTTTTTTTATATTTGTTTGTTTGACCGACAACTATAAACATTGATGTCCTTACCATGTTTTGTTCAATTGAGAATGACATGTCACTGGTAGAGTCTTCATCAAATGATGCAGAGTTACTAGAACTCCCAGCTATATCTATGTCTGATGCTTTCTCTCCCAACTTTACACTCCTCCCTTCTTTTATCAAATACTTGTTGTCCATTGCAGTTTTGAGACAATTTTTTAAAAGAAGTGTCAAGTCAACACCGTTCAGACATTCAATGCTGTATATAGCATTCAGATGATTTTTTATCTTCTTCAGAGAGCTTCCTTCTTCTCCTAGTTCCATCACTGCCTTGACAAGAAATTTTGTCAAGTCTGTTTTCTTGTCAATTTTCAACGACCTCCTTTTTGTGTGAGGCATCTTGGATGGATCTCTATACGACCAATCTTTTTTACTAAAAGTTCTCACAATCAAACCATCTTTGGTAGCCAATTGAAGCTGCTCCTCTATAGACTCCCTACTAACACTGTGGTACTGTTGAACAGCATGAACAATCCGCTGAAGATTTGGCTGCTGTTTCTGATGTTTAATTTTATCAATGGCTTCCAAAATCCACTTTGCATAAGTCAGATTTGCAAGTCCTTCTGTTTCCCCTTCTTTTACCATTCTGTAAAGCTCAACCACTTAACACATAATTCATTTTAAGAATTATCTAAAGATCGGTAAAAAAAATTAACTACATGCTGAAAAAACTTTACACAATGCCATGAATCTTGAACAATCTGAAAAGGAAAAAAATAAGTACAAATTAAAAACCAACATAAAATAATAATTTTCAGGTCATTTCTAATCTATTTTCATCTTACTTACATCATGCATTGACATGTAATTTCAAACACTGAAATACTATTTTGCAATACATGTATGTTAGTTGCATAATAAAGAAACTTCCATGGCATTTTTTACTGTGCTTAAAATTCAGAAACTGAGATAGATACTTTGTCAACAAACATATATAACCCCAGATCAGACGTATTTTCTGATGTACAATGTACAATGCAGTATAAAAATGTAACTTGCATTATATATATATTATTTTGTGTGATTCTACATCTGTTTACATGTTGATGGCAGATTTTTGTTTAACCTCTGCTGAATTTATTGATTGGTTACATGATTTCCTGATACCGAGTAAATTACAGCAGGACATACAATGTATTGGATTTATTGAATTTGTCAAATTTTGAAGATTTAATTATATGTAAAACAAGATTCTATGTGTTTTTTTCATATGTGATTTGATTGCTTGTGATTGATATAGACCCACCATTTCTTGTAGGTAGGAAAAAACTTCACATGCACAGAAAAATATATTTTTGAATAAAACCAACAGAAAGTGAATGTCAGTTCTCTGTAAGCTTACATCCATGTGTATGGACTTTTCAAGACTAAGAGGCTGTTGTTGGTAATGCTGTTTGTATTAAAGTTTACAGGAAGCAATTCATTGAGGGACTTTTAATTTCCATATAACATAGCTTTTATAAATATATACATTTTTTGTACATAAATCAGGCCGTTAGTTTTCTCATTTGAATTGTTTTACATTTGTCATTTCGGGGTCTTTAAAGCTGACTTTGCAATAGGGGCTTTGCTCATTGTTTAAGGCCATACAATAGCCTGTAGTTGTTAATTTCTGTGTCATTTTGGTCTCTTGTGGAGAGTTGTCTCATCTGCAATTATACCACATCTTCTTTTTCATATGTATAAACATAGCCACATAGTGCCACAGTGTTCTCCCCAGAAATTTTGGATAGCATCACATTTTGCGTAAAAAAAAATAACTATTTTTTTAATGTCATTTGTCGCGTCGCGTCGATGCTCTTTTTCCTTTATATGTTTTAGTTTATAATGTTATATATTCATAACTGAGAATACAATTAAACTATAACCACAAAAACAGTTGTTTCAGTTTATGTTTTCTTTATTCATTTATAGTTACAGAATTATTTTTTTCCTCTTGTGCCAAATAAAAATAAATATGTGGTTTCAGTTACCCAACAATAAGTCAAATGAATGAATGGTTTATTATAGTGCAAGCTGTATATATACAAAACTAAATATCTAGTACACAAAATTAACTATTTATATTATATTAAGTAAAGATAAAGTAGCAAAAGTAGCAAAAAAAAAATCAATTTAAAAACTTTTTTTTGTTTGGTTTATGAAATTCATTGTTTCATGGCACTCAATCAATTAGTCCCAGTTGATTCTTATCTTTACATTAAAATGATATGTATTTTTGACAAAGTTATCTAACAAATACTAAGTCTGTTAATGCGTAGTTTTTTCTCTTGGTATATTTTTTCGATCTGTTGTCATTATCGTGAAAATGCGGATTTTTGTCATATCTGGTCCGGTTCCGATCCGTAGTTTTCCCAAAAATGTGCAATGGCGGCCGTGAAAAAATTTACGAAAATGAGTCCGAGAATAAACATTGTTTGACAAGAGATTGTGAATGAATAAGACGCTTTTAATGCATTAAAAAGATTAAACATAAACTTAAGCCAATTATGATAACTTTTGAAAGAAGTATTAAACTTATTTTAGCTCTAAACCAAAATTCTCACTCTCGGAAGAGAAAGAAAGTAATTTTTGGAGAGTTGCACAAATAAACGACCTTTTATTAAAAAAATAAAAATCGTTCCAGTCTTTGCAAATTTCGTAATACAAAACGTAGATTTCGAATTGTTTTGTGATTGCATTTTTCCATGTCGAAATTGGTGATTGCAGACACGTGCTGGTATTAGTCATGTCATAAGTGTCAGCTTGGGATATTCGCATCCAAACAGTTATCACCCTGAAGGTAATTAACACCTAGTTATTTAATCTCTTAATTGCCTGTAGTGTCCGACTTAAAGGGATTACAATTAAAGGTGATATAATGTTTATGATCATAATCGATAATAAATAAAATTTCAAAATTGAGGACAAGTAAAAAAGCATCTTCAAAATAATTATAGCGTCGCGGGAATAATTATAGCGTCACGGTAATTATTATAGCATCACGGTAAAAACATATAGCGTCGCGGTACCGCGACGCTAAAACGGCCTGGGGAGAACACTGGTGCCATACACGTATATCATGTATAATTTTCTAAATTTCAAAATATTTACTCAGTTTCTTGAGATTATCTCAAGGATTATTTAGTTGAATGGAACTATTAATATGAGTTCCTATGGTTATATTTTTTTGAAAAAACGTTCCGTAGAACTGCTTGTGTTTTATTAAGAATGATCCCCCCCCCCCACGAAATTAGCGAGGAAAAAAACTTTCTACATGTATGTGCTATGATAATTAAAATTGTGATATCCATTAGATTTTTTAAATGGACATCATTCAAAGTCAGGATTCATATCTCATGAATATTTTTTCAATATAAAAGTTCAAATACACAATGTAAAGAATGGACAGAAATTTGCATGATACAAGTTCAGCCTTAAAATGTGCAGGTTCCCCACATAACAAAGACAAGTGATATTCATTTCTTAATTTGGAGTATAAATATTCACATCAGTAATTCGGTTTTCACACATATATATCCAGATTTCGCACCTTTTCTCGTCGAGAAAAATTTACTGATCAGATCGACACGTATATTTATTTTGCATTCATGATATGTAATTAAATGCAGTTATCTGATTTAACATTTTTACATTTGTAGATTTTCCTACCATTTTTCGGAGATCCAGAGACCATGATTTACATGACCAGAGTTGTCACAATTTATTTCTATTAAACTGATCAGTATAATTTCTCATCCCAAATTGCTTTTTGTTTTATTTATGTATTATTAGGACAATTTTTATGTTCGTATGAGTAAAGCGAAGAAGAACATACACTATTCAGAGCATCTACGTACAGTAGAAGTGTTTAAACCTATAAATTAGGCAAAATCTCAAAAAAGCAAAGAAAAATCCCAAAAAGCCTTATCACCTTGGTTAAATATTGGACTTTTTCCTGATTTCTGATCTCTCATGAAGCCAGAAGGAAATTTTTTAAAGGTTAGAGTCAGTCTTGATATGTCTATTTTTTTAGCTGGCATTATAAAATTTTTATGTCCACGTCCGATTCAAATAAGAGGGTTCAGCGTTTTATTTTGTAAATGGAAACAAATTTTAATTCAAGTCTTTTGATCCAAGGACTGAAGGAGTCTGCTATAAATAATTCAAGTAACAATTTTTTTTAAATTTGTTTATTTCAGTTGCTGAGTTTGTCAAAGTTTTCTTGCAGTATCTAAGGAGAAAATACATGAAATGTTTAATAAAACTTATAAAAATAAAATTAAAAAGGATGCATGTACTCAAATTGATAAATTATGCCAGTTGGTATACAAGTTGGACTTATATCGAGCAAACTAACATTTTTAGTCTTGAGCATCAAGGCCAATTTGTTTGGAAAGGATAACAAAATAATGTGTCTTACTTATTTGATAATATTAACAACCAAATCTGTTAATTTCACCTGTTACTGGCTCGCATTATAGATATTTTGTGTAAATAATGAACTATTTTTTGTTCTTCGCTTGTTTATGGTTCGAATTATAAAAATAAAAAATGCTTTGATAGAGATTGTCAGATATACGGTTTAGTTATGACTAGTGCAAAAATTGCAAGGCCTTCAAATAAACAAGTGATGACTAGAAAAGAAAAAAAATTAACAAAACATTTTAAATTTTATAGCACAAGAATATTTATTTTCAAATTAATAGATCTGATGTTGCAGCAGTAAAATATTTCTGTTAAACAGATTTTTTTTTAGAGCGAGATATAAACATAAATATATGCATATATCAGTAGCAGTAATTTAAATTATACTGTAACGATTTCTCGGCAAAATATTTTCGCGGCCATCTTTTACAGTTCCGTGGCGGTTAACTCGTTAATTTGACATTAAATTTCCCGTTTCCCATACAGTAATTAATATGTAACTATTTGATATTGAATAACATTTAAACAATTTAAATACTTACCTATATCCTATCATTATCAACCAAACATTTTATAAAGAATTCATAAATAAACATCGCAAAAATATATTTTACGGAGATGAAATGCCCTTCACTTCAAAACGAATTAACGACAAGAATCCAGATAATATCACCTCAAAAGTACGACAATATTGTCCCTTACATATCCTTTGAATAACGTTAATTATAAATAATTACTGTGTAAACAGAATCTCTAGGAAATAGTCGTCATTCTTTCCCATATTTTGATAAGACGTTAAATCGTCCTCCATTTGTAAATATGGCTTCCAACGGAACGGACGCAGGGCTATTAGTTAGGAGAATATGAATAATTTTTCTATAGAAGTTTTTCGTTTTAAATAGAAATGTGGGAACGTGTCAAGCAAGTCTTTTGAAGTGAACTTAATAAACTCGATATAATATATATTGTAATAATATCTGTATTTACCAAAATACTTCCGAAGTTTTACCATTAGTTTATTATGTTGATCATCCGTGACCTATTTCTCATTGCGCCTTCAGTGGTAGAAACAACTTGTCCCCTTTGCGTAAAATGATGAGTTTTGATTGGTTAATTTGACAGGCAATATGTTATTATATTATGGACATGTAAACAACGAACTTATGAATTGATAGAATTATCTTGTGCATTGTGTAGAGGTTAGATGGTTTACTGTTAAAAAAATCGTGTTTGAGAGTCGCATGTCAACACTTGTAAATAAAAGAGTACGTGAACAGAAAAAAAATGATACAGAATATATGGAAAAAAAGTCTAGAAAATTGCATGGGACGTTTAGCTTTGGAAGTTAGGTCCAAACTTATGCTTATGCTTAAAATCAAACCGAATAGAAGACAATCACAAGCCTACAAAACACAACATAGAAAACTAGAGACTGAGCAACACAAAGATCAACAAAATAGGAAGTTATCTCTGGCACTGCGGAAGAGTAAGCCGATCCTGCTACAAATGTGGACCGGCACCCGTTATGATATAGAACATGTCCTGGAATATCGTATCAAAAGGGAAATCATGATAACTGATATATTAGTCGTCTGTGCAATGCTAGGCTGTGTTGTCGCAGAAGTGAGACTTGACTGAATCACACGGTATAAGCCCTGGTCGGGGAGGAAGTAAAGAATCAACTCTTCTGTAACATTGCTAGGTTGATTTTCATGGCACTTTATATATATATATATATATATAGTTACTCTAAATATCAGCACAACAATGTTAAATCTGCACATTTGCTAATGGGATATCACTGAATATCAAGACAACACCGCCTGTACTGTGCCCAGCGCTATAAACTACTCGTCCACCTATAGACTGTACTAAACTGAATTCAGCTTTCGATGGCCTTTTGGTACCTTTCCTCGTTAGTTGAATCTTGAGTTGTAACAGAGACCATGATATATTGGGCATACAGATAGAATTGATGGCAGATTTGCTAATTTATCTGTCCTAAAGGATCGTAAGATGCAGTCACAGAAATAATTATATACTTCATATAGGAGACATAAATATACCCGGCGCGTCTATGTGCATATGTATAGGCTTTTTTGAAATATTGTTTTCATTGATGTAACGGTAGGTTACCGAATCAGACTTGCAAATCACCGTGTTTGTATACTTGAAACATGAGCAACACGATGGAGATGCCGAGATCACCCCATTTTTTGGTTGGGTTCGTATTGCTCAGTTTTTAATTTGTATTTGTTGTTTGGTGTACTGTTATTTATCTGTTGGTCTTTTTTTTCCTGTCTAGCCATGGCGTTGTCAGTTTTCGACTTGTGTATTTGAATATCCCTGTTGCCTCTATCGCCTTTTTTAAACGCTACAATGGCGAATACGCTTACAGCGAAGTTACGTTTAAAACGAAATTTGCAATGATGATTCCCGATAAAGTCTATCGAAATTGTATGGCAAAATTTCCTCATATAATGAATTTGCTTACAATAAAGTTTCTGTTATAACGAATCACAACTTAATAACCGAATAAATATGCAATATGCCCCATTGAATTATTGGAAGGTGTCCATGTCTGTCGGACAGGTTTCATCTGACCTTGACATCATTTTTATGCTTCATAAGTCAATATAGAGTTTTCATGCATAGTTTGGTCTGTTTTTTTGTATACATAAGCAACACTTAATGTTTGATGTACGGAATGATTGCAAGGTGTACCTTTTTCGGGAACCTGATGATCAATGGTCGATTGTTGATGTGTTTCATATAATGTGTTTCTCGTTTCTCATACATAGATTAGACCATTGGTCTTCATGTTTGATTTGTTTGTCACGATTCGTTTTTGCAGGGTTATTTTTAGCTGGCTGTTCGGTGTCGGCCAAGGCTAAGTGTTGACGACCGTACTTTGACCTAAAATGGTTTACTTTTATAAATTGTAATTTGGATGCAGAGTTGTCTCATTGACACTCATACCACATCTTCTTATATTTCTGTATTTCTGACTATTTTTGGAATGTAAAAAACAATTCTTTGGATGTTTTAGATGAATTACGTGCTTTTGATGGTCCTTTTGATTCTGTTGACGGGTTTGACTTTCTACTCTTTACACTACATTTCCACACTATCTTATTTAACAAAAGTTTTCCTATTTAAATATATTTGCTGCAACTCATTTAAAGCTTTCTTCTCTAATGACAAAGGTAAATATACTAGATATACTTACTTGAGGTGTGATGAGATGATTGAAGCTGTTAATTTTCTCCTTGATAATATTTATGTACGTTTCGGCAACAAAGTTTATCGACAGGTTGTATAGGTATCCCCATGTGCACTAAATGTGCCTCTTTAATAGTAGACTTGTTTATTTACTGTTACGAATTATGACTAAACTCGGTAAAGACCCGTCGAAATTGCATTTAATTGATAAATTCAACAACACTTACCGTTATCTTGATGATTTTTTTTCGTTAAATAATCAAGAATTTTCGCAATATACTGCTGAAATTTACCCCAAGAAACTTACTTTGAATAAATCAAATTTATACGGTAATAACTGTCCTTTCCTGGATTAAGATATTTCGGTATTAAACGGGAAACTTCACACTACAATTTACGACAGAAGGGACGATTTTTCGTTTCCTATTGTTAATTTTCCATTTTTAGAGTGGTGATGTTTCTTTGGCACCATCTTACGGTGTTTACATTTCACAGCTCGTTCGCTATAATTATATATGCCCGTGTCTGTTGTGACGTTTTAGATTTTAACGAACGCAATCTATGTATTACTGGTAAATTATTAAACGAGGGATATCGTTATCATAAATTACGTAAAACCTTTACTAAATTTTTCCACAGATATAAAGATTTGGTTTTGAAGTTTGGTTGTACCTGTAGAAAACTTATTTCAAACGGGATAGCACATCCTCATTTTTACGGAAATGTTGTTAACCGTGCCCGGAAATTTAGAAATGATCCTTGTAAACTTATAGCTCCTTTAGATAAACTTATTCTAAAAGGTTACCAATTCAACACTGCAATAAGATCATTGAATATTGTTTTTATTGGTATAAATATTGATTTTGTTATCAGTAAATTAAAAGCAAACTTAATATTACTAGTATGTTATATACATATACACATTCATGGATCTACAATCTGTCGATTGCACAAGGTCGTGTTTTTCTCTGACTGTTTATGACGTCTTTACACTAAATCCATTGGATGTTGGATGTGTACGGATTGATAGTTTTGTCTTAGATGCGTGCATTTTTTTTATTAGTTGTTAGTGACTTTAAATTACCTGTCAGATAGCTGCGAGTACTCTCAAATCCGTTCCTAGTGTCTTTTTGTTGTCGGGATGTACAAGTACCCGGCCACGCCGTCCACTTGTATTTTTGTCCATCTGATGAGTTAAGCCTTTTTCAACTGATTTTTATAGTTCGTTCTTATGTTGTACTGTTATACCACTGTCCCTGGTAAGGGGAGGGTTGGGATCCCGCTAACATGTTTAACCCCGCCACATTATTTATGTATGTGTCTGTCCCAAGTCAGGAGCCTGTAATTCAGTGGTTGTCGTTTGTTTATGTGTTACATATTTGTTTTTCGTTCATTTTTTTTTTACATAAATGAGGCCGTTAGTTTTCTCGTTTGAATGTTTTACAAATGTCATATCGGGGCCTTTTAAGCTGACTATGTGGTATGGGATTTGCTCATTGTTGAAGGCCGTACGGTGACCTATAGTTGTTAATGTCTGTGTCATTTTGATCTTGTGGACAGTTGTCTCATTGGTAATCATACCACATCTTCTTTTTTTATATTGGTTAATCTGACCTTGAAATTATTTTCTTTGCTCATGTCATATATATGCGATACTTTAAGTAAAACTTAATTTTAAGGGCTATCAATATAAAATCAATGCAAGATATGCCTGTTATTTTTATATGTTATAAGATCTTGGAATCTCATGAAGTTAAATCTCACTTTTCAAAGCAAATTAGAAAACAAATGTTCAGTCAACATTGCAATGTATATGTTGGATTGTTTATTCTTTGTAAGCAGACAATACTTAATTGATAGATGAAATTATATATTCTTATATCCTGATAAAAAAAAAAGAACTAACAATTAACGAGGGAGGACAATAGGGAGTCCGTTAACATGTAAACAACACATCGGTTTTGGCAAAAAAAGACCAGTTAACAACAACAAATGCAAAAATGCTGATAACAGTCAGTATCACAGTGGGTTGAAAACAGTTACAGTCGATTGCATTGAGTGTGTAGGTAAAGGTAATATCTTTGGTTAGCTTGCTTGCTAGCTAAACCGTGAAGTCAATATTTGGTAAGGTATACTATCCTCCTTTCGAAGTAGCCTAGTCCTACAGACATATAGATTGGTTATCTGTTGGAATAGTCTATTCTTAAAGGAGGTTAGTTAAACTTACCTAATAATGACTTCACGTTCAGCTAGCAAGCAAGCTAACCTAAGATATTACCTTTATCTACAATCTCAATGAAATCGGCTGTAACATTTTAAAATTAACAGTTAACAACACATTGAAAAAGGCCAAAACAGGTTAACATAAAAAGGTATTGCCCCTCGTTAATAGCAATGACATTTAAGAACTAGTAACAATTAAAAAAACCCAGTAGTAATAGCAGGTATATATAAAAAGAGGATTTCTGTCATACAAGAGACATAAGGGAGGTTTGGTGTGTAATAGGAACATGCTTTATTTGTTAGTTGGATTGATCTACATTGCGGAATTTTTGTTCTACAATGCTTTTCAACTGCGTACCATATTTTTCCTTTTTCTTTCTTTTTTCCAACTTTTTTTATTCTAGCTTCACTGATGAGTCCTTTGTAGACGAAACGCCTATGACGAGTTGAGTTTCATTAAATGCGAGTACTCTTATGTATACCTGTTCTTCGTGCCTCAAGTTTTGTCAAGTTAATGGGTGCTCAACCCTCTTCTAATCTTGGACACTGATGTAACAAGACTTTGTTGAAGTTAACTTTTTGGGTACGGCTCCGCCGCTTCGTCTCCGACAAGTTTATTTGCTCAGCAAAAATATTGTCACCTTGTTTTAATATCAGTTAACGGACTCGGTAACATATAAGCTCCGAATTTAAAATATTTTAAGTAATAATGGAATTGAATTTTGATTAAATCGATAGAACATTTTTGAACAAAGAACTGTCAAACAGCTGCTTAATAGAGGAATAGCAGTGGTCACCATTCGGTAACAGATGGCGTACCTGCACAGGTACGAATTAACAAAGAACTTAAATATCCTATTTATAGACATCACAAAAATATGTGTAAAGAGCTATTTAATAATTTTATCTGAGACATCACAGTAGATTTGACAAAAAATGAAACTATAGTTTTACAAAATTCAGTTCCGCATGCGAGATAAGGGAGACACGGAAGTGTTTTTAATTAAATTTTTGTAATTTGATTTTTTTGGTACTATATAATGTTAAATGAAACGACGTATATCACCGCTTAATGAAAAGAACAATGTTATCGACTGTTTAAAGGTGTTATTCATAATATAAGTTTTATCAAGTAATACATAAAAAAAAGTATAAGGATTTCGCGGAACCCAGTGTCTCGCCTACTTTTTCTGGTAGTCGCAGGTTCAAAAAAAATGGGGAAAAATTATTAAATTTTTTTCTCTAGATACTATCTTTTGATTGTAAAAAGCTTCTGTTCAAGTTTGGTAAACATCCAGAATGGATTATGAATCTAATTAATGTTTTAAAAACTTGAACGACAGACTGTATGTAATGTTGACTGGAAGAAAAACTAAGTCCATTTATGCATAAAATAAAATATTATAGATGATTTGTTTTTTTTTTCATTTCAAAAATTACTTCTTGATACTAGTCTATCTTACTGATGATCACAAACAAGCTTCTGTCCAAGTTTGGTACAAATCCAGGATAGTTTAAAAATTCAAAAACTTTAACCACATAGTGAATATTTTTGGACGCCACCGACGACGCTGGACGACGACGACAACGCCGACGGAAGGTAGGATTGCTATGTCTCGCTTTTGATACAAGCTCGTTAAAAAGATAAAGACATTTTCCAAAAAATATTGGGACAGTACCACGGTAGGTATAGTGTCCGGCTAGGATCGAGGTTTTCCGAGTGATTCGAACATTTTTTCGAGTGTAGTTCGGGCTTTTCGAGTGATAACACATGCGATAAGTTCAATTTACTGCTATTTCGTAATTATAATAGTTTTTTTTACATAACTACCCATCTTATATTGAATACTTTACATATTTCGACCAACAAAGAAGCACAATTTCCTTGTATAATATTTAAACCAATATTCAGTGTTTATTATTGTCCGGTTTTTTTTCGAGAGCAACTGTGAAGAAATCGTCCGGGTTTTTAGGCAAATGGTCCGGGTTTTTTTTTATAGAAAATTTGAATAAGAAAAAAGGTATTCTAGACTTTAAAAACGACTGTTTTAGTTTATACCTGTAATTCTCAATAAATCATAAAAAAATAATTCTACATTGATCAAAACTAACCTTTTTGAATTTAATGCAAGTTTTCTGTTCGGCGGAAATCGTTCTACCACAACTTTCCAGTATTAAATTATAAATGATTAGATCCTTTATAAAAGGTATTTAAAACAAAGTGCAGGAGAATCATAATCTTTTTAACTTCATTTCATGGAACTTTTGTTAGTTTAAACATATTTATTAATAGTTGATTGGGAAACAAGTTATTGCAACTTATATTAATCCCTTTCTAATTCGGTACTTTTCAGTTTGCCAAAGTTAATAAAAATTTCGTGGTGAACCACGGAGTTTTTATACGGGACGTATTACGGTACCCGTTGTCCATTCGTCCATCGTCATCATGTCGGACAAAAACTGAAAACGCTGTAACCAATTAACATGAAACTTCGGTGAATTGTCTATTGAGGTATCATCCCTTCCGAATTTTTAGAAATTATTGATTTTGCGTTTCCGAGTTATGGGGTTTTATAATATTACAACATTATAGAGTTTCTTAAGAGCCTCTTGTCACTCACCTGAGTCTATTTGCTGCAGTGCATTTCAAACAAGGGGCACTCTTCAACATTAAAGACAAGAATCGAATTCATGGCAAAATTATCTGTTTTTGGTGATAGTGACTTGTTTGTAGATCTTATTTTACTGAACAATCTTGCTGTTCACAGTTATCTCTATCTATAATGAAATTGGTCAAGTAGTTTCAGACGAGAAGATTTGTGTAAAACGGCCTAGCCAAGATCAGATGTGCATTTCATATTGGGTCTATGTTATAGGCTTGTAAAGACAAGAAGATAAACTTTACATAAGTAATACATCTTTGAACTGAAGAAGAGAATGTAGGGTTTCACAATGAATATCAAATATCATGTATAGGTGTTACCGTTTTGAAAAAAACCCACTAAAATACACGTTGAAAATGGGCAAAATTTCACGTTATGTTGTTTCATTTAAAATTTACCTGTTTTTATCAATTGATAGTTAATAAGTGAACTTAATTTGAACTACATTATTGGTTCACTGTTATAGACAATTTATTCTTTTTTCTTTTACTGGTTGTTGCAACAAAAAATCTTCAGTGGTTACAAAGTTATGATAAAAAGTTGAATACTATGCGCCTGTTATGAAATTTTGTACTTTTGTTTTTAGCTTGCTCAGTGTAGTGATAAAAAAAAAAATCAAATTTATGCTATTATGTGTTTTGTTTTCTCATCTAGTATATACATTATCAAAAACTACCTCATTTATCAAAATTGCAGTACCCTAGCTGGAGATATATGCCATCAAAGTTGGATATACAAATAAAGTGAAAAAATTTCTTGTCCGTAGACATGCATTCCCTAGTAAACTGGAAGCATAATTACATTAATGTTGCATTGATAAGTTCCTGTTCTTTTGTAGATATGAAAACACTACTAACATTTTTTTCTACCATCTATTAATAGAGGAAAAAAATCAAAAATATGTCAGAATGTCTTGTCCGTAGACACATGTCTTGTCCGTAGACATGTCTTTTTATCAATATTGCTTGGCTTTATGGGTCTTAATTAGTCCTATGTGTTGTTTGAACTTAGAAATATCTTATTTTTAACAAATAACCCACGCAGCGACCAAGAATAAAAAAAATAGCGAGTGAGAGATTTAATTTCAATTAGATTGAAATAGACTAGTTCACGTATGCCAACAGTATGTAATCATCGAATGTCGATAGACTATTGTATACCAGAAGAAGAAGAGAACCAATTTGATTTAAATACAGGTCGATGTATAACTTTTGCTTTGGTTCATTGAAGCTGTGGACCTAGTAAAATCACAGATTTATTTTTCAATAAGATTGTTCTCGAAC
Source organism: Mytilus edulis (assembly GCF_963676685.1). NCBI lineage: Eukaryota > Metazoa > Mollusca > Bivalvia > Mytilida > Mytilidae > Mytilus > Mytilus edulis. The sequence continues at coordinate 27,017,570 of NC_092352.1, read as the reverse complement.
AAAGGAAGTAATTCGTCATCACAATTGTTATATATGCCACTGGACGAACACTAATTATCCCCAGGGAATGTGAATATTTTGCTGGGAAACTTTTGAGTATCAAAGTTTCAAATTAATTTCGGGATTTATTTTCTTTCTTGGTATTCAATAACAGAAAAAAGAATAAATTACTTGTTCGCTAAATAGGGGTATTCTTGTCAGATAAAAGACTTTTAGTTATATTTAAAAAATAGGGAAATATGACATTAAATTGGTTCTGTCTTTTTTTTTAAACATCGTTAAAAAGATGTGTGTCTAAGGTGAACGCCACAAGAACCCTGTAATACTAGTACGAGAGTATAGCATGTAAACATTCCTTCTCAATAATATGGTTGTATTAGAAATCTTTTCATACAGATTGACAACTCATTGTCCGATATGCATGTAATATTTGCCACATGACGCCCATAGTTCTTTCTACCATCATCATCTTATTCTGTGATATTGCTGTAAACATCGATGGTTCACACCCAAACAAAATGGGAGTAATGGACCTTCAGAGCTTCTCCGTGTTATACACTTGTGAAATATATAGACGAAATTTCTGTATTCAAATGAATCTACATCTCACAAACAGGATTTTCAAATAACGATTGTGAGTAATCACCTTACAAACCAATATAAACGTATGGCAAGATATAACCATGAAGGAATTTAGTTTTTGTCAGACGCAAGAACTCATCACTATATATATCATAAACGTATACGTATATATATGCATACAGTTTCAAATATTAAGAACAAGCGGTCGATGTCGATAGTCTGTTTTCTAACTGTCCAGAGTTAGACATGTCACTTGTTCATTCTTGGAAGCCTTCATATTCCCCGTCTAACGATGGGAACTCTTTCTGATTGTGTTGACTATAAATGCTTGTATGGTAATTCTGTACAAGCGGTTGCATTTCCTCTCCTTTCCCAACAAACAAACGAACGAAACGCCACTAGTCTGATTTCTCTGGAGCTCATCCTCAATGGCTCTTATACGTCAGGAAACTTACATGTATACTAATAATGATTGTTTCAAGAACAACGATGTATGGACGAACTATTATAAATTCGTCAATATCAGTTATGCATGACTAAAATATAACTTTTATTACAACTACTGTATTACTTATTTGGATTAATGACGGCTATCATGTTCAACATTGCACAAATATTATCATAGAATTTAAAAAAAAATCCTCAAAAATCCTCAAAAGAAATAATGCCTTAGCTTAGATATTTGATATTCTTTTCACAAAAAGTTCGTGTAAATGATTGTCAAATGAATTTAATTATGTAAGAATAAAATGTTAAAAAGAAACTAAAAAAAAATCATGCATGTTGTATGTTGTATTTTTTTGTCAATTAAAAATTTTAAAATTGCAATAGTTTTATTAGCATTTAAACACAGCCAGATTTGAATACAAGTTAAGAAATTCCGGTAAAGTCAATGATATCAAACAGATGTACAATGGTATATCAAATTGGGTAATATTGCATTTAGTTTTTATAAAAGATTAAAACTACTATTTTTTGCTTCATATTTGAATCTTTACGCCAATTGCCGCTAAGAAAGTAATCAAAAATTGTTTCCTTTTATTTTTATACACTTTCGGAATTACGAATCTGAATTTTATTTTCAATTAATTTACACAATTTAATTATTGTATCTTTATTCTCATCGTGTATTAAATCTTAGTGTATTCAACATCGTGACAGCATACTCTTTCTAATCCTTTCTGTTTATCCTTTCCAAATAACAACAGTTATACCTGTGTACGCTTGAACTCACACCTGCGGCTAAATAGCTACAAGGTAAACGAATTGACCTCAAGCCGAGAAATATACAGTGACCTTTACAAAATAATATACACACTCTGCTCACACATTAGTTGCATTGAAATGATTATCAAAACAATAACGGTAAATAGAACTGAAATATTTTCAGTTCAATATCAGTAAAAATGTTCAATAAATATTTTATGAAAAAAATCTCAACAATAATTAATTAAATTTATTCAAAAACATTTACTAGAGATAATTTTATAGGAGTTTAATTCAATCAATACAAAACGGTATATGCATATTCATTTTCGTTCATTCTTATATTGTGGTTCATAACTTCGACCATTCGTCAGCTGTGCGCTTTTAATTACGTATATTGTCGATAAGCTATAAGAGTTAAACAGATTTTATTTTTTCCCAGAATTCAATAAATCGGGCTAATACGTCACGACCCACTCGAGAATTCAACCAAAAAAGTTACAAATACTTGATTTTCTCCGTTATTAGAAGGAATATAAATTTAAAACTTTGCAAATGTGGTTTTTATGTTAAGATGAACATAATTAGATGATAAGTAAAAAATCGCGGAATTTCCCTTTAAAGCATCATTTGATAGATAAACCTGATAAAATGTATGTTTTTTTTTCTCAAGAGAACACTTTTAGCTATATCAAAATTAGGTTTTAATAATGCATTTTATTAAATATGAATACAATGTCTTGTCCGTAGACAAAACATATAAATTGTATTGCTAAGTTTGATTGTTTATTGTAAGAATATGCATCAAGTTATTTTAATGTTCTATACACCAAAACGGAAAGGTTTTTTTTGGGAAGTTTTGTTATTTATAGATAATTTTAGATACATTTTTATCAGATAAGATTAATGATCAAAGAAAGCTACTGTTGTTTGAAATAACTGTGAGTTAAACATGTTCTTGTCATTTTTTTTTCAATTAAAATGTTTGATATTCAATAATTCTAAACATAGTTTGTTGTCTTTGTCATTGACCAAAAATCTGACACTGGTGACCATGTCTTGAAGCCAACCATTAAAGAAAATTATACAGTTTTTAAACACCATTTATTTAATAAAAATATTAAATATTTCTTCCCAACACTGCATGTAATTATATAAATGCTTCCAGTGTTAGCCTAACGATGGCAATTTTTCATAATTTAAACCATTTTTGAACCAAAATATCAAAAGAGTTTTTCCCTGAGGTGATACTCATTTTTGACTTCATGTGAAACACAAAATGCACATCTGATCTTGGCTAGGCCGAAAAGTTAAGTTTTTGACATTTAGAATTGCTTAATAGGTGTCATAACGCGTTGGTATAGATATCGCTTTTTATCAACTCGAGTTATTCAATTTCAATATGATAATAAACGAGCCTTTAATGGCGAGTTTATTATTAATTACTATTTGAATTAAATATCGATAGTTGATATCAAGCGATATCCCATTCTCACACGTTATTAAACCTAGTTGTCTTAATACGGCCAACACTCTCATTCCGCTAAACTAAAAATTCCGAAAATCGTTGTTCTAGCATTTCTAACATCGTCGTAACCGTTGAAGGTCATCAATGATGACCTAACGAATAGTCAGTGAAAATGCCGTAATATCGTTTTATGATGATGTATAAGGTGTCAGACCACAAATTAAAATTCCCTCTCTGTTCTATTAAATTTTGCAATTTTCGCAGCTTTCTAAATATCTTACTCTAAGTTTAACTCCTAGAAACCAGGTATATCCTGATATGTACATGTATCATCTTTCTACATACCAATGCCCTTAAAGCCTTCTAAGAAAAAACTGACATTCGAAAAGAGGTACTTAAAAAATAACCCCTGGTTTTCTCGAAATCCTTAATCAGTATACCGTGGAGCGCAATAATCCTCAAATTTTAATTCCAACTCATAGACAAGTAAATTTTGGCTCGGAATGGTCTAAATATATTTCTTTCTTAGCAAAAGTTTGATTTTTTAAAAATTGTTGGTTAGTTTAAGTAAACAAGGACATCGAAAGCACTTGTTTTGTGTCAGAGTAGGTCTAGTTTTACATACGTTCTACAGTGGAGGGAGTAATTGGTGGTGTGAGACCAGCAGATCAAATTAAAGCAAAAATTCGTATTTTCATATTACACTCTGTGTAGTGATGATACAAGAAATTTCTATTCATGCAAGAAATAGATAATAAGACACAACCATGCATTAGAGAAATGAACTTTGAAAACGTGACAGCTAGGTGTATCATGCGACCATGGTGCAGCTGTTTATTAAAAACCGGAGTAAGAACCTCAATACTGGACAGCAAAGAAGAATCAGAAAAATGCTATGTTATAAAACACATTCTACTAATGGAGGCCTGACCCCCGCCCCAACAAAAAAAAAACATGAATGAAAAATTAAAAAAAACAAACGCAGACACAATTAATCCGTTCGATTTTTATTCCATTTGACAAAAACATTTGAATTAGATTTTATACATAACAATGAAATGAATAGCTCATCAGGAATACAAAAATCTGTATGTGTGTCTCAATCCAAATTATTTATGCGTACATTATATTGTTGACATCACGAATATGTACTGTACATTATTTAAAAGTTCTAAAATATGACTAACAGCAAATAAAACGAATTTTTATAACATGTAAGTGTTTAAACACCATTATCAAACTGACGAATGCATTGGTTCATGCCTGGAAAAGTACTCAAGTTAATTTGAAACTTTGTTTATTGTTTTTAATCGTAAATACACTGACAAATAGCATTTTTAACTATAGGCAATTTGTAAAATCACTCAAAAAAAATTGGACACACTCGAAAGAGCCCGGACTGCTCTCGAAAAAATGTTTTCAATGCAAAAACAAGATTTTTTGTAAAGTGTCTGTATTTCTAAGGATATATAGATTCCATGTATGCATTTCCTTCAACATTATCAGTGTTGTGTGTATAAAAATGGCTATATTCTGTATTTTGGAATTAAAGCATTTTAAGGCTTATTTTAACTTTTTTTTAACGAAAAATAATGTCGGGCAAGTAATATCTATTATCATACATAATATAACTTTGTATATTAAACACAAGCGTCTATATCACGTCTTGTTAGAGATGATGTCTGTTTGTTTACATTTTTTTTTCATATTAATATTCACTCGAAAAAAGTGGTCACACTCGAAAAAGCCCGATCAAATCACTCGAAAAACCACGATCCTATCCGGACACTATACGGCATACCTATGGTGAGTTCACTAAACTACACACGGGACTAAAATCCAGCAATGCACTTCATAAGTATGGTTTACTTGTGTATAATCCATTTTACTTTTGAGTTAATAAAATGTGTTTAACTAAGCAGTGCACCTGACACATCCTTGGAAAAAAAGACAAATAACAACAAACATAACATATTTCCAATAAGCCTGACTTGGCGGCAAAAAATAGTCAAGATACCCTGGCTTGGTTAAATCACAATATATTCCAGATACCATGCCTTGGCTAAAGCAAAATAAAATTCCAGATAGCCTGACTTGGCTAAAGTAAAATATATTCCAGATAGCCTGGCTTGGCTAAAGCACAATATATTCCAGATACCCTGACTTGGCTAAAGCACAACATTTTCCAGATACCCTGACTTGGCTAAAGCAAAAAAAAAAAAATCCAGATAACCTGACTTGGCTAAAGCAAAAAAAAAATCAGATAGCCTGACTTGGCTTAAGCACAATATATTCCAGGTATCCAGACTTGGCTAACGCACAAAATATTCCAGATAGCCTGACTTGGCTAAAGTTAAAAGCACAATATATTCCAGATAGCCTGAATTGCCTAAAGCACAAAATATTCCAGATAGCCTGACTTGGCTTAAGTTAAAAGCATAATATATTCCAGATAGCCTGACTTGGCTAAAGTTAAAAGCACAATATATTCCAGATAGCCTGGCTTGGCTAAAGCACAATATATTCCAGAAGTTTTTTATTGATGAAGTAGGTCATAATATGTTTCCCAACGATTACCTTTTTCATATCTGCATATAGTTCGACAGTCATCTGTCCCCAAACGAAACCTAAGTTATAAATATATACAAGTACACACCCGTGATATCTCGGGTCCGTGACTGAATTAAAATATATAACTATGCCTAAACCTTATTTTAGTAATTAGTATTGTCATCTGATAAAAAGTTTTCTCTGCTTTCAAATCTTTCTGTTTGAACCCGTCGACCTGGAACTTATCAATTATTGGTAATATTAATTATTTGGAAAACAAAAGGTCCTGGCTATCCAGGAATGGAGTATTTTTTAATCAACAGCATTGTCCTATATTAGTTATCTTAGAAAGTCTTGCTGATTGCTGAATAAAACTACAATAGGGAACAATTTGACAATGATTGAATTTAGTAGTGTCAGCCCTTTGATTATGACCCGTGTATATAGCAAAATCCTAACTACACCGTTTGGTGGTGCGCCTGTCAAATGCGGAACGTACAGATAAGGTAATAGCTAACAGGTGAATATACTATTGGTATCGGTATCGGATTCGACCCGGAACTTTATAATTATTGGCAATATTAATTATGTGGAAAACAAAAGGGTCTGGAGTGGTGTAATTTTTAATCTACGCCATTGTCCTATATTAGTTATATATAGAGTTGAATTCTTTGATTTGTCGTTTTTACCCGATGACGGCTGACAAATTTGACCTCGTAATTTTAGTATTATCACAGTGTGCATGGGAACGGAACTGTACGGTTTTCTAATAATTTGGTCATTCGGGAGACTGTCAAGCGGGGCTCCGACATTTGCAAAATAACAAGTTGCTTGATGGGAACTTTGATGAACTCTTATGTTCCTATATAACGTTTCTGCTTCAAGTTTTGATAGCTAAAACATTCTTTATGTAAATATGAACCAATAAAATAATAAGAAAGATATATGCATCCAAACGTTTTCCTTAGAATGGTGGAGCTCCGTGTAAAACGATCAAATTGTCACACAACAGCGATCAAAAATGTCAAATAAACATCGAAAAATCAATGTTTGCTACCTGAATTTTCACATGTACCTTTTCTGATAGATAGTCTTACCTGTCTGAAAGTTTTAAAGCCATTGTCCCAGTAGAAATCCAAATATATTCATTTTCTCCATGTCGGATATTTTTATTGACTGTACAATCGCTTGCAAGTTTACTGTAATATCACTCGGAGCCTTCCTGTACAATCGCTTGGAGCTTTTCTGTAGAATTGCTTGGCCAAATTTATTAAATATATTGCATATGCATTGCATTGGTTGTTTCTTGCTGTCCTATTATATTCATTTATGGTATTTGAAGTGAAAATAAGCACAAAACCAGTCATTTTGACAATTAAGATTATATCAAGGAACCCTTATAAGGTAACTATATTAGGGACAAAAACAAAATGTGTACAATAGATATCAAAAAGAAGGTGTGGTATGATTGCCAAAGAGACAACTCTCCACAAGTGACCAAAATGACACAGAAATTACCAACAATAGGTCACCATACGGTCGTCAACAATGAACAAAGCCCATGCCGCATAGTCAGTTATAAAATGCCCCGAAATAACAATTATGTAAAACGAGAAAACTAACGGCTTATTTATGTACAAAAAATGAACGAAAAACAAATATGTAACACATAAACAAACAACCGCTGAATAAGTATACAAGTCAAAAAGAAAAGGACAGTACAAAGTATGTTAAGAATCTCATCTAAGATATAAATGAAAATAATCCTCGTACAAAATAAATATTTATATATACCGAAAAGGTGACTGGAAGGGTAATTAGCATATTTTGAATTTTACTTCTAATTTAACAGCAATTTAAAAAAAATAATACATAGAATGAAATTCAAAACAGTGTGGCTGTGGCCATTGATTGACACATTAAATTCATCCATTGACTGGGACAATTTAGGTGAATTTTTGTATGTAACGACCACTGCTCACAATGTACTTTTTAAAGACACTTAAACTATGGGGTCACCAAAGGTTCTCAACACCTTAATAAAGTCATTCGAAAAATTAATCAGAATTAACACGATGTTTTGATTTAAATCAATTATATAAATCAAAACATCGTGTTAATTCTGATTAATTTTTCGAATTATTTTATAATTAAAGGCGTTAAGAAACCTTTGGTAACCCCACAGTTTAAATGTCTATCGTAGGTACGTCTTGAACAGTGGTCGTTACAGACAAACGTTCACGTAAATTGTCCCAGTCAATGGATGAATTTAATGTGTCAATCAATGGCCACAGCCACACTGTTTTGAATTTCATTCTATTTGAACAATACAACAAAGTTTTTTCATCACAGGATCGGGATATTGTAACTTGATAAAGGAATTCGAATGTGGAATGGTGCGAGTTAACCACTGATCCAAGAAAAGACACGTATATGTCAATAAACATGATATTAAAATAAGAAGATGTGGTATAATTTTAAATGAGATGTCTGTTTATTACAAGCTATAGATACTGGTAGAAAAAGTTCCAGTAAAATTAAATTTTATCAAGGATGGGAGGTAACTTGTTATCTGAAAAACAGAGAAAACACAAAATCCTTCAACATGATTTTTTTTATATCAATGTCACGATTCAGGAACTTTTCAATATTCCCAACTATAGCATCCGACTAACGAACGAAACAGTTGGTGTTTTTTTGTTGTTGTGAGAACAACATTTTAACAAACCACATTTATATCTTCAATATAAAAATAAGGAGATGTGATATGATTGTCAAAGTTCAAAAAATAAATGGATTTAAGCAATTATAGTCGGCTATAAAAGGTCCCGACATGAAAAATAAGAATCAATACCTTTCGAATTTAACTGACGGTCTAATAAAACAATTTACGAAAAACATATATGCCAGACATGAACCAACGACAACCACTGAACTACGGGCTATTGACTTGAAACAGGTACATAACGAATTTGGCAGAGTTAAAAATGTCTGTGTGCGCTCATTTCTCCCCAAAACTAGCACAGCACAATACCAAACTATAAAAAATCAGCTGAATGATCGGATCATCATTTAATACTATTATTGACGATATCAGACCAGGTGCGGATCCCGCCTTTCTGCAAAAGGGGGATCCAAACCACGGAACCCCCTGAAACGTTCACAAAATTTAAAAAAAATCGAAAAAAAATGAGGTTTCAACCACCAAAACTCACTCTCCCGGCTTACCGGATCCGCTAATGCAGGTTACATCCATTCAAATAAAATCTTCAAACATCAGTAAAACTTTTGAGTGTGAAATTTAGGTTTAAAAAAAATATTATAACAATACCAAATAACAAACTGTTATTAAATCATAACAGAAAAAGGAGAGAAAAATCAAGCCAGACATATATTGTATTGGATTGCAGTAGTTTTAATAAATATTTATATGACAAAAGTATCATAGAAAACATAAACTGATCATGAATGTGGCAGAAGAGATAGTAGTAAGCATTATCTACTTAAGAGTTATAATTAGTCATATGCCACTAGAAACTATTACAGCAAGGTGCAATGAGTGTGTAGGTAAAGATAATACCTTTGACTAGCTTGATTGCTAGCTAGACCGTGAAGTCATAATAAGGTAAAGTATGTTACCCTCCTTTCGGAAAAGTCTAGGTGGCCAAACGATGAAAAGAAAAGCTCCAAGCGATTGTACAGGAAGGCTCCGAGTGATATTACAGTAAACTTGCAAGCGATTGTACAGTCAATAAAAATATCCGACATGGAGAAAATGAATATATTTGGATTTCTACTAGGACAATGGCTTTGAAACTTTAAGACAGGTAAGACAATATATCAGACAAGGTTCATGTGAAAATTCAGGTAGCAAACATTGATTTTTCGATGTTTATTTGACATTTTTGATCGCTGTTGTGTGACAATTTTGATCGTTTTACACGGAGCTCCACCATTCTAAGGAAAACGTTTGGATGCATATATCTTTCTTATTATTTTATTGGTTCATATTTACACAAAGAATGTTTTAGCTATCAAAACTTGAAGCAGAAACGTTATATAGGAACATAAGAGTTCGTCAAAGTTTCCATCAAGCAACTTGTTATTTTGCAAATGTCGGAGCCCCGCTTGACAGTCTCCCGAATGACCAAATTATTAGAAAACCGTACAGTTCCGTTCCCACTGTGATTATAGATACATTCATATGTACATAAATTGGAGCAAAAATTAATCTTGACAACAACGTTTCTAGGACTTCAAGTTCATAGCATTTCGTTTTTAATTTATGATATAATTTATGGTCTAACTTAAGTTATAACTTTGGCGGATATGATTCAACCCATTTATCATTAAATCTATGGAAAAGATGGCTGTATATAGAGTGTTGGGTGAAATAAGACTGACAAGCGGTCATCTTTAGTAATTCTTGACAGTTTACTATTCAAAACTTATGTTCCGAGGTATTGCTAATTCTAATTTTGAATTGTTGCTATATGTCATAGATGGCTTTACACTCATCTTATCCTGAAACTTATCAATATGTACCCATCAACCGAATCATGTCTAATTCAAATAGTAAAATCTAAAAGAAGTAATTTGCGTAAATCTGTTTGGATGTAAAAAATGATCTAATCCCATAATTAGATTATACAGAGTAAAAAGATTTCGCAATAACGTTTATTTTGCAATTTATTTCGAAGACATTAATCATTTGGAAAATTATTATCAAATTATGCTGTTTTGAACAAACATCTAGGTTTTCTTTTAAATTTTGTAATTTTCTTAGGTGGTGCTATATTATAGATATTCATATATATATATGATTGATGGTTGGTTGCGTAACGTCCAGTGGCAAATATTTCATGCATGTTCAGGACGATTTATAAATAATTATATATGAAAATCACGGTTAGATTTCTTCAAGGAGTCATCAATCTAAAGAAAATTAACAGTGGAGGGTCCTTAAATTTCATGAAAGGGGGCGGGGTACACTGACTGTCTCTGAGGAAGCCTGCACAAATCAGCTAAGGCACCCTGCCCCCTAAACCCGTCCCTGATTGACACGCGTCTATACAGGAATGTCATGAAGTCAATAAAAGATAAGAATGGAAATTTTCCTGTAAAATATGGTACAAATAAGGATTGCAGTTTAATGAAGTTGACGCAAATGTGAAAAGTCAAAAGAACAATGACAGATGATGGACGACTTGAGAAATACGATTGTCCAGTCACCGATGTTTGTCATAGTTTTGTCAGTCTTTCTTCCGACCGAGTTTTGAATAACCCTTTATCTTTTCTCTGTTTTTATCACAAGCACAATACTGTTTTTATTTCAAATATTCTAAGCTTAATACTTTTCTTATTTCAGATATTCAAAGCTTAATACTGTTATTATTTGAGATATTCAAAGCTGAATTTTTATGTATTATCCATCTTCACCAGCATCGGCAGGCCAGTCTAGTAACCAATCCACTCGGTATTCCAGAGACACATAGAAAGTACAAAGTTTTTTTTCATGGATGGTTGGTACAGTTTTCATTTAACATAATTGTTATTGAACATCGATTAAATGCAGCTTTTTCTAACAAACTTGAATCATATTTTTTTCTGGTTACCCCATGTGTGAAATTGTGAAAATTAGTCATTTTGTAATTAAATGCTAGAGAGGTTACCAGCTTCTGCAAGTTTTCAATCAGCAATATGTTATAAATTGTGCCGAGTTGCAGTTATTAAAGATGTGCAGTTTGTTATGTGGACATATCTGATTTGGGGTTTTTTATGTATGAAATTTAGTGGGTTTAACATTTATTGCTACAGACGATATCAAGGCTGTGTCATGCAATTCCAAGTTTTTTGTCAAGATTCTTTTTTATTTTTTTACTTTACGATGATTGTAGCAAAAAACCAGTTCGTTATTTTTTTTCAAGGAAAAAAAGATCTGCTAGCCTTAGGTAAATATCTATATACATGTATTTATTCGTTCATAGTGTGTTTATTTACGTTTTTTGATTGAGTTAAGCCTTCCAATTGATATTTTATCATGTGTTTTTCTATGTTGTGATGTTATAATATTGTTTCAGAAAAATGGAGAAGGTTTTGGTACCATTAAAATGTTTAATCCCGCTGCAAATGTTTGCACCTGTCCTAAGTCAGGAATCTGATGTACAGTAGTTGTCGTTTGTTTATGTAATTTATACGTGTTTCTCGTTTCTTATATAGATTAGACTGTTGGTTTTCCCGTTCGAATGGTTTTACACTAGTAATTTTGGGGCCCTTTATAGCTTGTTGTTTGGTGTGAGCCAAGGCTCCATGTTGAAGGCTGTACATTGACCTATAATGGTTTGCTTTTATAGATTGTTATTTGGATGGAGAGTTGTCTCATTGGCACTCACAACCCACATCTTTCTATATCTATATAAAGGTATATTTTAGAGACAAATGTCTTTGCTTCAATGCTAAAGACAAGTCATACTTAAGAGAATTTTCTTACTACAATGGAGACTACCGTAAGCATTCATTTTGATATGAATCACCTGAAAAATGTTCTCATCTTAAAAGTGCACTAGTCTGTTTTTTCAAAACATTTCTGTGTGACACAGGTCTAGACACATTATTGGTCTTTGCTGTACAATTACAGTGCGAAAACAATGGATAATATACAGTTCAGTTTTAATTAGCTGATATAACATGCATACCTGCCAACAATTGAAAATGCTTATGGGGAATTTCGCGCGTGAAATTTCATGGACACTCATGAAACACATTTAATAGGGGGTTCTCAAATGCTTTAGGATGTTGTTTTATTGATTCTTTATGATATTACAAGCCTATTGCAAACGTTTTTGTTTGATTTTATTAAAAATTGTGAACAAAATTGCACTTTGAAAATTATGATTTTAAAGCTCTCATGGGTTTTTTTGGCGGAAAACCCCCACAAATAGTGAGACTTGGCAGGTATGAACATGTTTTAATCAAATTATTTATGAACTATTATTTAATAAAGCAAAACAGACAATCAATGACATATGCCATTAAGGTGAGGTTGAAATTAAATAATTAATAAATTGAAATTGAAGTTTTACTGAGTTTATAAACGATTAAAGTATGATGAGCAGAGAAGATAATACAGACTGTTTGCTATTATTAATTGGTGTCATTACTTTAAAACTGGAAAGGCAAAAACTTTTGGTATGGTAGGCTCTGATTGTTATTATTTGGGACATCCTTCAAACTCAAGTGTTTTAGAAATTCACTTTATAGGCAAGCACGATACTTATGACCCCCTTGTAGCTTTATCATTAAATTTAGTATTCAGGGAATTCACATGTAAAGAAAGGTGTTTAAGGACACATATGGACAACATTCATAAATTGTTTGTTGCATATGGTGTAGCAAAGAGGGATTCCTTACTAATTTATTGAATGTAAAAAGGCTGACAATGAAAACAAATGACAATCACCAAAAATAGAATTCATTCTCAAATTCCTTGAAAAATCTTCTCCATTTTTAGATTTTTTTCTTATAATCAATACAAAAAAGGTTGTGATGAATACCTTCAAACAGATTTGAGGATGACCGGACAAGAAATGCTATTTTTACAAGTCTCTCCCCCAAACAAAAAGTTCCCTGACCTCTTAAATTTGAATGCATAGTGCTGACAAGCCTTTTCTGTCAGAACTTAAATAACCTTGACCTTTGTCTTTGAAATTAGTAAGGATTAATTCTCTCACCTCACAAAACATCAATTTAAAGTCATCAATGTAACTCAAGAAAGTTTTATGCATCCTTAAATAATTTTCTGTTAGTTTATCTAGTTTTGTTATTATCAAATGTTTGTCTAATCACATATAAAGTGTTTCTATATTGTTTGATAGTAAAAGATAAAACTGTAAAATCTGATTTTCTGTACACCTTAAATTTTGATAATAAAGTGCATATTTTCAAATTTAAATTGCAACTCTTCAACATGTAAACATAGCAAAACTTTCAATCAATGGACTATGACAGGTGGGAGCAAATAATCTCCATGGAATTGAGATGTGCTTTTGCTCAGACCAACTTTAAAAATATAAACTGTTCACACAGAGATATGTCTTGCTTGTCAGCATAAATTCAGCAAAGACAATCGGATGGATAGCAACATGTGGTTTATAAATTCAGTCACTGAACCATGTCCTAGGTATGAACAGATAGTAATAGAACTTCATAGAAAATATCTTTGATCTATCACAAATAGATCCTATAAACCTATTAACTTGAATACAAACTTAACAATTGTTGACACTGTCATCGCCTAAAAAAGCAATTGCTATGTTTTGTTTTCAGTGACATTCGTTACAAGCAAGACAAACTGCCATTTGTCATTAACCAAACTGCTGGAAACAGTATGCCTGGTCTAAGCAAAACAGAAATGTATGACATTGAAATCTTTAACATTTATTTATTTGTATACCCTCTATTAAATTTCACAATGAGACATTTGATACTGCACAATTGGACACGCTCATTTTTATTCTATATGATGGGTATACCAATGATGTACATGTTCACAACATAAAATTGTGTGGAAAGATCATGTAATACTAAAATAAGTACCAAGATTCTCAAACACATGTCTTTGATATCTAATATGATTGCAAATTCAGGAAAATTCACAATCAAATTTATTTTAAACATGGTTGATTTTTTTCCTGCCCAATTTATTCATCATTGAAACCTGTGATCTAATTCAGGCATAATTCTTCAGCCTGAAATCACAGTAAATGCAATTGGAAAAATGTTGAAAAGTAATGAAAATATAAGTTCATATAAAACAAACAACTTGTAAAAATAATAACAAATAACGACATTGATTTGTATCGTCCATAAAGACCCTTTAGGTTTAACTTGCAATCCTACATTTTGAATGCTATGAAAATGTTATAAAAATCCACAAATAATGTAAAAGCATAAACTTTTATCTGAAATAACTTAATGATTGTAAATGATTTTTTTAGTGTAGAACTACAGTTGTCCTATAAGGGTCCAATGGAACATATTTAATATCATTTAAATAGTTTTCCTACCACATACAACATTTTGCAAATACTGTAAATTTAGAAATCAATTCGATGTTTTAATTCATGAGAACAATACATAAATCCATAAATCTCATCATACAAATCAAATTTTAAGCAAGTTACCCTAGTAATATTTAACAAGAATACACAGAATCAACCATGAAACAATCTTCAATTGTCTGTTATTGAACATTTGTAATAAATAAGGTACACAAAAAATTCTAAAGTTTACAACATTATTTCAAATTCATTGAAAATCAGAAGATCTAAAATGAGTATATGTTAAATTTAAATTTGATGCTTCTTTTACAACCAGTATATTTCAGAGAATGTACATTCATAATATTAAATAAAAGAATAAATTATAAAACGTGCATTTTAATGAAAATTGTGGAAAAAGGGTGGAAAAAGTAACAATTGTATAAAAACAAATTTGATTTTTAGACAATTTAAAAAGAATTATTCATTCTTATATGTTACTTTTATATAAACAGAGCTGCTATTTCTTCTTTAAATTTATGTATGCACTTTAAGCCTAAAAAAGAATTCTTAACAATTTATCTCCAATCCATAAACTAGAATCTAAATCTAAGACATAGATACCAAGATACTTATGAATAAAAGCATTTTACATATTAATTCCCACAGAATGTTTACCCACTTAAATGAAATACGAAAGACAATATTCCCTAAATAGTCTGTTATTGAAAACTTGGCTTTTCTGGGAAGGTACAACCTGATCGCTGTATTACTAAGTTGGCAGAATAGTTTCCACAACGGACACACTCTTCTATGGATTTCCCTTGAACTAGCTGAGAAAGATATCCTGAAAGTATTCAAATTAAAAGAAATGTTATTTGCAACATTTTATGAAGTAAAATTTGTCTCAATATTTATAAAACGTATTTACTGATATTAATATAAAAATTCTTCTCAATGTCTAATTTTTTGTTTAAATACAGGAACCAATAACAAAACCCTACTGTAAAAGTTGATTACTGTAAGTATCATCTCCATTGGAATATCTATAACCTAAGGATATACTTGATCCCTCATTAAAATACTCAAAAGAAACAAATAATTTCTGTAAAAATCTTGGTATACTGAAAGTCTGAATTATTCACTTACCCCCAACAAAAGCATCCCCTGCACCATTTGTATCTACAATATCATCTGCTGCTATAGGTATAATTGGGTACTCTGTTACTTTGTCATCTGAAATTTTATTTTATAGTTTTAAACCTTGTACAAAATAGACATATACACAACCGTAAAGAAAGCTTAAAAGGCTCTAAATGGAAAAGTATGTGGACTTGATTACACAAAATTGGTACCCGCTATCCAGAATGTTGATGGAAATTAATTTAATATTACTATGAGTATCTTAATTGCACAAAATGGGTATCCTACATCAAGTTTTCTGCTTACAATGACTTTAATTCAAAACAGCAATGGTAAAATTATTAGCTTTAAATAATAATTTTCAAAAGTTACCTTGTGCAACAATGACATTTCCTTCTCCTTGTGTAATGACAACCACTCGAGATTTGGAAGTATTTTCTTTCTTCCAACCTGCTAATTTCTTTGCAATTTCTTTCCTATCTGTTGTCTTGAAAAATAAAATAAATATACTATCAAATAATAGTTGTAAGAAAATAAAATATCTTTGCATACTTTACTGCGTTATTGATGGTGATAAGAGTATTCACGTCGAACTGTTAAATCTACAGGCCCGAAGCTCAATTTTTGAAAATTTTTAGTTAAATTCTGTTGGCCTGTAGATTTTTACAGGCTTGAGAGCAATTTTACAAGACTGGGCTGCCATTCAGCGTGAAGACTGTGATAATTGTTAATTGCACGAGTAATTTAGAAAATATTTTTACCTCCTCCAATTCAAATACCTTAGACTGATTTATTAACTTCATATTATCCACTAGCATCCCTATCATGATAACCGATATAAACAAATCTAGTCTCGGAAATATGTTGACTTGACATCTTGTTAATATATAAATGACAACATTGTTCAATTATTTGTATGGAAAAGTTTGCATTCAAATAAAAAGAACGAGAAATAAATTTCAGATTGTTGTATGAAATACCAGTGTTAATTCTTTTTTCCAAACACACCTCTCAAGTCGTACATTTTCAAATACTATTTCCTCATTGTAACATAGACGTTATTAGGTAGTTTGCAGAATATATTTACAAATTTTAACTTTTCTGCTATGGTCAGGTTGTTGTCTCTGACACATTCCCCATTTCCATATAGTCATTTACACTTCATTGTTAGTTCCAAAACCCGTATGTGGTTGTCAGCCCACTTTGATGTCCAGGAAAGACATTTGTTGTCCAACTTAAGGTCAGGTAGTTTTTTTATAGTGACAAAATAATCATTGTTTCACATGTTATCATTACAAGTTTGTGTTTTAACAATGCTATACAAAAGGGAAAAAAATGGCTCCTTTAAAGACCAACAAAAACTGAATTCATACAACTTTCTAAATCCATGTTAGAATGAAAATTCACCTACCTCAAGGTTATTTTCTTTTGCAAATGTTTCTGCTTCCTGAAAGACAAATATACAAATTTATTGTTAGAGAATTTTACTGACTCAAAGGTAATGATAATTATGTTGTTTCAAAGGTAATGATAATTATGTTATTTCAAAGGTAAAGATAATTATGTTAGAACTACAAAACTAACCTGTAAACATATTTATAAAGCAATAAGACAGATGTTTATTTATAGATTTTTTGATAAAAATAAAGTACCAGACTATCAGATTTTTTTTTAATATTGATTTCAACTACAAAGGGAATTTTTAGCTATTCTGATGTTTAAGAGTTTAATGTGGCGACCATTTAGCTGAACTAGTATACACTGTTGTTGAGGTGCAACCTGAAGCCAGCCTCCTGGTGCAGGATTTTCTCACTGCGTAAAAGACCTATTGGTGGCCTTGATATTTTTTTGCTCTTTGGTCAGCTTGTTGTCTCTTTGACACATTGCTTATTCCCATTCTCAGTTCTATGAAAATAGATGGTAGTAAAACTTACTGAAACCCACTTCAACAACACATTCAATTAGTAACTTGTAAAAACATAATTGTCATTAATATGCTATACCAATATGAACCAAACAAATAACTGTACAAGTAAATGGTCAATACCCACAATATATGACAGGCTTATTATATTTCATCTATTCTTTAAAGTTTGTAATAGAAAGTCTCCCAATTAGGTAGGGAAGTTTACTTACAGTTTCGTTGCCAAACAGTACATCTACATATGGTAATGTCTGTAACATTGGGTCTTTAAAGAACTGACATAAAAATGGTGCCGACAAGTTCATACAGAAAGTTTTATTCTTCTCATGGGAATGTTTAGCTATTCTAAGGATGGATGGTGGTGAAACTGTTAATGCAAATCCCTGTAAAACAACAAAAATCACTCAGTTAATGAACATTTTTGGCATTAATCATTGTCATCAATTTTCAACATTAATCTTAACACAAATAGTTAATTTTTCTAAATTAGTAAATAGTTGCATTTTCTGTGACAAAAATACTGCTACATCGACAACAACACTTATTAAAAGTAAACTGTATCTTTTATTGTCAGCTTTAAGTTAAAAAATATTTTTTTCTAAATAATGACTGATTTTGTTTACAAGTTTTTAAAATTTTAATATACAAATATCTTAGATAAATAAGTAATAACTTACAGCGATGTAATAAAACTGTGCTTTTTCTACCAAAGACCAATTTTCTGGATTATTCAAATGGTCCTCTGTGAAAAGGTTGGCTGCTGCTAAATTTGCACACATTGATCTAAAATAGAAAAAGTCTTCTTTGAAAGAAATATGATAATATCATCTTTATCTTTATATGGATCATTTACAGTCACCCGATATTTCATAAACAGTTGTCTCATTTTCTGATAATACTTAAACCCTTTCCTCCATGTTTTTTTTTTTTACATACTAGATTCGCATAGGATTTTCTCAATAAAAAAAAATCATTAGGTTTAAAGTATTGATGCATTGTGAAAACAAATATTTCATCAATGAAATTCAATTCAGATATTCTCATGGATATCCTTTTCATATTGGATACAACTTTTTCTAAGTCTGATCCATACATTTCGTAGTCAGAGCATTTCAACTGAGGTACTCCACAGGTGTCAAAAGGCGTCATTATGGAGGAAAGGGTTAAATAATTTTTTAACAATGTTTAAACAAAATTCATAACCATCATATAGATGACTGCTGACACAGAAATATGTCTCGACTAATGGTATAAAATTCAGAAAAAGACAATCTGATGGACATCAACATTGCTCATTATTACAAAGTTGCCTGGCAACAAATGAGTGAGCAGGACCTCAATATGGTCAACAAAAGGAGATGTACAGACAGCAACGTGACTATAGAGAACATATCATGGTCTATTGTAAGTAGTTCCTATCAAACTAACTTAAGCTGAAAACTTAACTCGACCATTTTATTGATGCTATGTATAATTCCTTGATAATTCTCACCTGTTTTTTCCAGTAACAATGACAGCACAAGTGCCTGTTGATTCTTTATCTGTGTATTGGAATTTAACATTAACACCTATTTCCTTTGCCTTTTTCTCCAAAATATCACCAAACTCATCTTTTTTTACACAACCAAAGAATGATGTTGCATCAGGAACTCTCAACAACCACTATATTAATTATAAATATAATGCTAAAGCTAATTGCATAAACTTGATGACATATGATTGCAATCATTTTGTTGATCTAAATTTACAGGTTGTTTCTGTTTCACCTTGATGTAATAATTTGACATTTGCAAAACAGTTTGAATATTTCATATATTTTTCTTAGGCCGAGAAAAAAAAGATCGATGTTTCCGGTAACCCGACCGACCCTGTTTTTTTAGCCCCCGACCCTAACTTTTTTATTGGATCTTCAAAAAAAAAAAAAAAATTGTATCAACCGACCCCGTTTTTGAAACAGGCTTCTGATAGATGACATAATATTTTTTCTCTCTTGCTTCTATTTGCATAGAAAGCCAGTAAAACATTTTATTAATGTCAAAAGGTATTCCAAATAGGTTAAAATTCAAGAAATTTGCACAGCAGGTGCTTCAAAAACATTGCAAATGGCACACTTCCGGTTTTTGAAACTAATTACGGATCCGGACTTGGAAAAACCATGATAATTTTTCGGATTTCATTTACGATGTCAAAAAAAAAAAAAAAAAAAAAAAAAAAAGAATTCCGACCTACCGACCCTATTTTTCAAAATGATGTTACTGGAAACACATATCTTTTTTTTTTAGGCCTTAAAAGTTTTTTGCTATTCTGCACTTATTTTTAACCCTGCCACATTATGTGTGTCCCTGTCCCAAGGCAAGAGCCTGCTATTCAGTGGTTATCATTTGTTACCGTATTTCTTATTTATTTTTCATTTAAGGATGTACTTAGGTGAGGTTAGGTGAAAATTGATAAATCAAGAATTCAGAATTAATACTATAACCTGGTACAGGTTAAGGATAAAAAATAGCTAAAGATATTGATAGGTCATGGACCTCTTTTTCGAGATATTTGAGAGTTAAAATATGGCTGGAAAAGGCTCACTCAGACTTTTACCGTATATTTGACTTGGTACTATTTGGGTCTCAAAACAAAAAAAAAGGAAATCAAGAACCTTCTAAAATTTTGGTAAATGAACTTTCATGAGCTATTAAGTCATGTATGAAAAAATAAATGGGTGTTATGGGGCAAAATATCTTACCTTGTATTGTAATCCGAACATTTGACATGAATTTCAAAACCTCACCTAAGTACATCCTTAAGTTGATGTCTCATTGGCATATACCCCACATCCTCCTTTTTTTCATATCAAATATGCAGTGGTAAAAAAATGATGTTAACCTTAATACAACAGACATTCTGACTTCTGGTAGTCAATCTTACCTGTGCTAATTTGATGGCATTTAATGTAGCTCCTCCAGGAATATACTCTACATGATCTGCAAATGTCTTGGCCATGTCACTGTACCTGTGAAGATTATTATCATAATGTGTTATCATTTAAGAATATGAAATGAACAATGGAAACAGTATATATAATTCTCACTTTTATTTCATTTACTTTAAACGTCATAAAATGACAGTGTAGTCTATATCTTCTTTTAAAGACAATAAAAATGTGTTTCATTCATGGCATACATATTGTCAGAATTCCATCACTAGACTAGACTCACTGTTTTGTTATGTATATCACTAGATCTCAAAGATATACACATATCAACTGCATGCTTTACAAAAAATACAAACAATTTGGTGGAATACAACCAACCTTCTTTTATATTCTGTTGATGTAAATATAATACTTACATGGACTTGTGTTTATCTTCTGCCAAAATAGCATTGTCTGGTTTTAAGTCATATCTAAAAGAAAAAAAATTAGCATTTATGATTTAGTATGCTGTACAAATGTAATGAATTGAGAAATTCAGAGATGCAACTAATCGTCGGACCCGTCGGACCTAAGGGGCAGAATTTATGCAGGTCCGGCAAAACTCGTAGCTGTGCAGGACCTGATGGCCGGCAATATTTAAGTCCGCTTGGGTCCGCCAAAACTGAAATCCCGTCGGCCCCGGCAGAGTATTTTGTTTATAAAATTGCGATCATCTTTAATAAAAGTAAATGTCCTGTTCCCCCGCATTTTCTAACTCCGGGAACCAGTATTTCCGCCCAGTAATAGTCTTTCGTACCTTGTCCATCTCGCCCCGAACAATTCTCTGTATTTCCGTCATGTTTTTTGTTTTAGAAATTCGCTCTCTAGGAAGGAGGTCTATTAAGCATAGTTGATAAGTTCAGGAAATATGTCATGGCCGATAAAATTTGTAAGTGGGTCGAAACCCGGTAAAAGACCAAAGGAGAGAGTATGTACATGTAGAGAAAGAGAGGGTAGAGAATGTAGAGGATGAGAGGGTACAGATTGAGATGGTAGAGAATGAGAGGGTAGAGAATGAGAAGGTAGATAATGAGACGAATGAATCTGGGAGTGATAATGATTCTGACTATGAGTCAGATTTTGAATTTGAACAGAATGAAACTACCAATGACTATCTTGTTTCCAAGTACTCTTGTGAAGAATAACTTTTAATCAGATCAATATTATGTAATGTATTATTCAATAAACTACAATTGTTATGAATCACAGGTTATTTTAAAATAATAATAATATCAACAAAATCAAAATTAACGTTTGTTCAATAGCATAATTTCATTTGATTTTTGAGTGAAAATATGGGTCTGGCAGAAATTTGATGGGTCTGGCAAAACTTGGTACCCTGTAGGCCCCATTGTCTGACGGGGAAAAAAAACTGTTTGCATCTCTGGAAATTATGCTGAAATACTAGGATACAATTAATTAAAGATGAAAATACATTTGGTAAGTTTAATCTCAACTAAAAATATGTCTCTTGTTTGATACACTTCTCATAAAAGTACAATATTGATTGTTTCTACTCACTATTGTTGATAATATAAGTACAATCAATATAAAATAGTCTCAATTATAAGGTAAAATTATTTAAAATAGTTTGCATGGATATCCATTTCTTGCAAACAGCAGAATTTGATGGCTTCACTGAGAATGCAAAATGGAAGTGGATGTGTTATGCAAATTAGTACAGCAGGCAATTATCTGACATTTTTTTTTAAAAGATAGTTTCAGATTTGATCAATTATCTTCTTACCAAACCCCTCTTTGGATTTCATAGCATTGCTGATGGAATCCAGAAAATGCTTTTGACACTCCGAATTTTATAAGGTGAAATGTTTGTATTCATTTACTCTTAATCTTTATTCCTATTCATCATTGTTCATAATATATCCTAAAATAAATACTGCTTCATTTTCAATACATCACTGTGTATCTATATTTCCAAAACACAAAATTGTTTCAGTATAAAAGATAAGTAGGTTTATTTGGCACGATATGTATAAAATTTAATGTCACAAACCAAACCATACTTTAAAATGTTTAAAGGTGGCACCCTAAAAATAGTTGGCCACAGTCACACTGATAGTGTGATAGTGGTTCAGGTTGTATAGTTTTAAAACAGAATGTTGTAAATGTACACGTAATGCAGTACTTACTTATTTAGAAATTCTTCTGTTCCATTCACAGAGATATCTAGGAGTGGGTTACCATAACCAAGTAAAATACCTTCCCTGAAATGCAAAAATGTATTCATCATTAGTACAATAGAAAAATTAATATAAACTTATAGTACTTTTATTTTTGCAATTTTAGCAAAAATCTGTTTTACAATTTTTATAATACTTCTGTGAGAGGCATGACAGGTATCATAGTCAAATTATTTAACTACTGTATGCAAGTTTAAAGTGAATCTAGATAAAAATTAAACTATTTGAAACCCAAAATGGCATTTTTTAATAATTAAAGCATAGCAAAAATACTTTATATATTTTCTTTGATCAGGTACATAACAATGTACTACATTGTAGTTTGCAACTAGCTATATGAAAACAAAAACATTTTCCCCTTCAATATCCAAGATTAAATGAAATCTGAAAAATAAAGATCATGGCCTCCCAAAATCGTACTTTTTGATATGTTAGAAGGCTATCAAATTTTACCAAAATGATATTTTCTGTCATGGTGTCTTAAGGCAAAATGTTGTCATTTACCCATGTTTACATGAATGTGTGCTTAATTACAGCGACTTTTGAAATCCAAAATTCATTCTTTAATCACTGAAAATTGCTACATTTTTAGGGGTATATAATATAAAAACTATGATGTCTTGAAGGCTAGGTTTCTACAAGGCCATTACTGCATAAGGTGTAACAAAAAATAAAAAAGCCTTTCAAAGACATATAATTTGGACTCATGTTTACCCATCAATGGGGATAAATCACATTTGTGAGTTTCTTCTCAAACCAGTTGAAGAAAATGACATGAAATAAAATGTGCACATTTTATAAAGTTGAAAAATAATGTATCCTTGATCCTAGAAATGGGTATTGTTACCCATCATTCAAATGTCAATTCCCAATTTGGGTAATTTGTTTAGTTATCCACCTCCTTTATCAGTAAAATTCAGAAAACAAAATCATTCCCGTGACTTGATAAAAAGTTGTACGTGGTGCTTTATACTAGAAAATAAAGTTCGGTATATTGGACTTATCTGTCACTATATATTGACCAAATCCATTATCAGTTAAATAATAACACAACCTTGCCATTCTAGTTGTTTGATAGAGAGAGATTATTTAAAGTAGACTTAGGTAGATATATAGCAATATGCAAATAAGGAGGATTAGTCTATTTCATGACAGGGTTTATTGACGACAGCTTAAATGAGCCACGTGGCCCTTGCATTTTTCTCCGTTCAGTTTTACAAAATAAAACAGAACCAGTGAAGAGTTTGTCGATCTTATGGTGGAAATTTTTTAATTTTCATGTTTACTTTACAGATGGTGATGTCTTCTGCTTCTTTTTGTCTGGTCCAACAATTTCATCATCCCCATTGACAGTGTTGACGTCCGCCATTTTATACAATTTACAGTGAAAGTTCAGTAATCGAACCTGATAAAGATGTTTTCGCGGGAATTTACAAAACAGTGACGCGGACGTCGGAGAGATCACTTTCGTTATCGAATGGATAACGAAAGTGATCTCTCCGACGTCCGCGTCACTGTACAACGTGTTTCAGCTCTTGATTTTGACATTTGATCAGGGAAAAAGTAAAAAACACAAAAATACTGAACTCCGAGGAAAATTAAAAAAGGGAAGTCCCTAATCAAATGGCAAAATGATCCAAAATCAAAAACTCATTTACACCTGTTTTTTTTAGCGATCTAAAT
Organism: Mytilus edulis; assembly: GCF_963676685.1. Lineage (NCBI taxonomy): Eukaryota > Metazoa > Mollusca > Bivalvia > Mytilida > Mytilidae > Mytilus > Mytilus edulis. The sequence goes on along the minus strand of NC_092352.1, from coordinate 26,992,810 downwards.
CTCACGTCTTGTAACACAGTCGCATCAAATTCCATTATATCGACAACGATGTGTGAACAAATAATTATACAGCGTTATACTGTTGGTTTTCCCGTTTGAATGGTTCTACACTAGTTATTTTGGAGCCTTTTATATCTTGCTGTTCGATATGAGCCAAGGCTCCGTTTTGAAGACCATACTTTGACCTATAATGGTTTTTCTTTTAAAAATTGTGACTTGGATGGATAATTTTATAAGAACAATAAAATATCAAATAAGGAAATGAAAGTTGAAAAATCAAAGAAAATTTACTACAAAACGTTAATAAAATGTATTCACAAATAATCATTAGACGAAAGAGATCCACGTTCAGAGTGCCTGCGAATTCGTCTCATAATTTAAGCTTACTCAATACTTTTTTACATTGTCTTGTACACCGATGAACCTTCGTTGATTTTTGGAAGCAGATCCTCTTGAGGAAATTAACCTACGTCAGTATACTATACCAAGAATTTAAGGACTTTTCAAATATATTAATAATATAAAAATGAGAATTAGGCTGAAAAGAAAATGAATAGCTTGTAAACGTTCAAGACAATCGAACTGGAAGTTATAAACCTTAAATCAAATACAAATAAATATACTTGTTATAGATCATTTATTGTAGCTTAATAATATTTTGTAACTGAATTCTGGTGTATGGTCCATAATCTATTACAATCTGTAAAAACGTGGAGGCCGCTGAAGATCCTCGACACCATAAAAAAATTAGAGGTGAAACACACCAGAAAATATCCCGTACAGTAATCATATAAAACATCAATATAAATAAAAACAATGTCAACAATATATAATCTATGACTATTTCAAAAAATAGTAGCAATGCATATTAGCATATATATATGGAAAGCAAAACAAATACTTTTAAAATTACCAATGCATATGAGCATATAATTATTGAAAATAGTTCAATACTTTCTGCTTGGGTGGTGTGCTTGGATGACGTTTAAATAAAACATATATAAAAAGAATGCATAGTAGAGACCTAGGCTACACGATTTGAAACAATCCCCTGTATATTTTACAAGTCATGATATCGGTTTTCTTGACTATAATATAAAATATGAATGAATAAAATTAAGAAGCATTTTTTTCTAACTATGATCATTTAATGATAATTCAAAGGGGAGGAGGCATGTCTTTTTACATTAATATTTTTGTAAATGTTACATATTTGAATTGTTTTTGTATTTTTTGTGTTTGTATTTAGTAGCAATCCGATTGTCTATACTACTAAAATATCTTTAAAATCAGATTAATGAATTTTGCAAATTTACTAAATTTAAAGCTATATATCCCCAAAGCAATACGTGATTAAAATATGTAGATGGATTTATGCTATTAAATTTTGTTGTAGATAACTAAACACGTGATATTAATTGTTTGATGATATTCAAATGTTGTACATTTTCATCCAAACTCCTTGTTCTACAGAACAACTTTTAAAATCATGTTCTAGTGTATGCGTGGAAAAGTGACCAGCGAGGGAATTGAAGTGGATCTGTTGGGAGCATAGTTAGTCTCGTCTTCAGGCAGCACTCTGTAAGTGTGCAATGATAATAAAATTGAGAATGGAAATGGGGAATGTGTCAAAGAGACAACAACCCGACCAAATAAAAAACAACAGCAGAGGGTCACCAACAGGTCTTCAATGTAGCGAGAAATTCCCGCACCCGGAGACGTCCTTCAGCTGGCCCCTAAACAAATATATACTAGTCCAAGTTTACTAAGTTGTTCAAAACGCAATCCCGTATATATATTGATGGATTTTTGTTAAAGAAAAAAATGAAGAAAAAAAATTATATCAACTCTATGTAAATGTAATAAAACCTTTTAAAAAAGTTTACAGAACACGTTATCGTAATCCATAAAAAGAAGAAACAAATAGACGGATTTACGCACGACATCCGCCCTCCTTTCCGTGACTGTAATCTCCTTCTATCTCCGTTTTAGGTCCGGCATCAAGACGGATAACACTTAAACATTTTCTTAATGTTTGATAAGATTTTGTTAAGTGGTTAGATTTTTTAAACTTGTTTTTATGAGAGGTGGACTGTGAAAAATATTTAGATTGCTTGCCATGTGTAGTGTTCCAGTAATCGATTAAGGAAGTGCAAGTTAGCCGTAACGTCTTTTCTTTGCACGAGTCCGTATATTAATAGAGACAACTGCAAACGGCCAAACACGGTTATGAAAATTTGATTCTAAGAATTCAATAGCTAAATCTTTTTTGCTCTGTGTTGAGACCTCACTTTGTCTTTCAGATGAAGAACAGCAATAAAGCGCTGAATGAGGAATTTGAAGGCAAGATGATTCGTAATACATATTATCTTCCAAAAAGTCGTAAATGTGTTACTTCCCAGGGCTCATTACAAGCAATCAATCAAATTACAGATGCAGACAATACAGTACAACATAATTATGATAAGTTAACAATGTGGATTTTGTTAATGAATAAAACGGAAACTGAGAATCAGTCCATACAGTATACAAAGGAGGATAACTCCAGGTCAACATCTGATTTTCATAAACTTATTTACTAGTATTTGGTTTTTTTTTTTAATTTCAAGATAGAATATGTATGTTCTGATATTTTTTACCCTTTTGTTTCAAAGGATGTATTTTAAATATAATAATTGAATTCAAATCTGTATTGCATGTTATAATTTGACTATTATCCAGATTAAAAGATCCGTCTTGATGCAATTTTCTCACAAGCAATGCAACTTATGAAAACTGTTATTACGATATGATTCTCTTATATCATTATACAGGGGTGCGACACGTTAATAAGAAATGAGCTCCATCTTCAACTGTGTTGAGTGAGCAAACCTTGCAGGTCCCATCATTGGAGAAGAGGTAATACGGCCATCAATTTTCCTCGACTATTAACAATTCTTTCATAGCAAACTCTCTTAATTTTGAGTCTAAATCTACACAAAGGTATTTGGGTTTGTTAGTTTTTTTACATAAATAAAATGTTTAAATTTAAAGTTGAGTTTGAAATTTTAATAGGATTTTTATTTGCCGTGTTGACCATGCGACATGGAAACTGTTATCATAGTGTTTGTCAATGCTAAATAAAATCTAAATTGAGACATGTTTGTAGCAATCTCTTTTTGTTTTCACTTTACTTTTGCAAAAAAGATGGGGCATAAATTATTATTCTCGTTAAAGAATTAAATTTATTATCCCATGAATTGGTTGTAATTACCTCTCCTGTTTGATATTCATTGAAAGCTGATGACAATAACTTTTTGTGGCGAGTTTATAAAGCGGTGCCAATACTCACACATGTAGATAACAATATCGATATAAAAAGGGAATCTTTATTCATAGTTCGGATAAAACCAATATTTATCAAAATTTCAAGAACTTTAACCACATAGTACATATTTCTTCAATGTTTTGTAAAAAATGTATTCAAATATATTTAGCTTCTCTTGCTTCCAATATTTGTAATACCATACTAGTATAAGGACAGATTTATCATTCCTTAGAGTGATGTTTCTAAAATTACATTACCCCTAAATCATCGTTCAGATCTCTCCATTGGGCTTCGCTGTTCATCTTTGGCCATGCTATCCTTTCTTTCTGATGTGATGTCTCTTGCCTTTGCTGTGTAAAGTACTCCTCACCATTCAAGCTTTGACTGCTGTCGTGGAATGTGACTGATGCTGAGAGATTCCTTGCGCTATGGTCTACAAGGACCAAAGAGGCTTAAAGATCCACCAGTCAAGGTATGGATGCAGTCGAGGAATTGTTACAGAGTAGGGCACAGATTTATCTGATGAGACGTAGGAGAATCCTAACCATGACACAAACCATAGCGCAAGGAATCTCTCAGCTTAGAGGTAATGTAATTTTAGAAACATCACTCAAAGGAAGTGTTGAGAGGAGAATAGAAACACTGACTACACTAGTATATAACATCGGGAAGGAGAGATTTGGTGTTGAGGAGAGGAAAGAAAGGAGTAACACCAAGCAGACGCCAAACAGGAGAGAACAAAAGATTAAACAGCCAAGGAAGGAGCTCAAAGACCTAAACAGAAGGTACAAGAAAAGCAATGAGATAGAGAAGTTGGGAATAGCTTGCATTACAGACAGTGTTAGAGAGGAATTGAGAAGAACTAGAAGGGCAGATCAACTCAAGAATAGTAATAAGAAGAAAGCGAAAAATAGAGCAAACTTTATTAAGAATCCATACAACTACACAAAAACACTGTTGTTGGAGAAAGAACAGGGCATCTGCATTGTAGTAAGGACGAAGTAGAAAAGTATCTACATGAAACACACTCAGACAAAGAAAGAAAAACACCTTTGGGATATTGTCCAAGAGTTGAAGAAGAACAACAATAATCGAATTTGAAACAAAGGAACCAACATGGAAGAAAGTTTGTGAGGTGGTAAAAAAGGCAAGAACAGGATCAGCACATGGGTACAGTGATGTACCATACAAAGTCTACAAGAAATGCCCAAAGATACTAAGAAAACTGTGGAAAAAAGGAACCATTCCTGAAAGCTGGAAGAAAGCAGAAGGATGCTTTGTACCAAAAGAAAAGGATTCAAAAGACCACACAAATTGATAGAGATGGCAATGGATCACTACCACATTCCAGAACCCATCAAGAAGATAGTCCAAAAGTATTTTGATGGAATACAGCTGCGATCTACTGTAGATAACAAGACAACATCATGGCAGACGTTAGAAAAATGAATAGTTACAGGTTGTACCATCTCACCGATACTATTTATTATGAGTATGAATATCATCATGAAGGCAGCAGAAAGAGAAACAAGAGGTCCAAAGACAGATTCAGGGATTTTTCTACCAGCACAAGAGGGTTCATGGATGACCTCACAGTAACAACATCATCCCATATTAAAGCAAGATGGATACTGTCAGCACTGGAAGAAGTAGTCAATTGGGCAAGGATGAAATTTAAGCCAAGGACGTCAAGATCAATGATACTGAGAAAGGGTCAGATAACAACGAAGTTCTAGCTTGTGATCCAAGGGGACGAAATACCAACAATAGTAGACAACCCTATACAGTGCCTTGGAAAATGGTTTGATGATACCCTTAAAGACAATACCAGTGTGAAGACAGTACAAACTCATGTTGTGGAATGGCTTAAGAAGGTAGATAAAAGTGGATTGCCTGGGAAGTTTAAGGCTTGGATATACCAACATGGGCTGTTACCAAGACTGACATGGCTTCTCATGATCTATGAAATGACAGCAACTGAACAACAGTCGAATCTATAGAAAGAAAGATAAACAGTCACATAAGAAGATGGCTAGAAGTACCACCAAGTTTTACAGCCATAGGCCTTTACAGTAAATCATCACAACTACAGCTACCTTTAACATCAACCTTGGAGGAATACAAGGTATCAAAGATCAGACTTGTTATGACTCTCAGAGACTCAAAGGATAGCAAGATCAGTAAGGCTGGAATACAGACACGTACTGGGCGGAAATGGTCAGCGAGAACTGCAGTAAATAAAGCTGAAAGTATTCTTCACCACAAAGACATAGTTAGCAACACCTGGTACTGGTAGACAAGGCTTAGGAATGACACATTTCCAACAGTGGTCAAAGGCAACACAAAAAGAAAAGAGCAGCATGGTGCAGTCAAAAATAAGAACAGTAGAAGAAGAACAAAGAAGGGCAAAAGCAGTAGAGCTTAGCCGTCAAGGAGCATGGATGAAGTGGTGGAACTTGCCAGAAAGAAATATCACATGGGAAGAGTTATGGAGGATGGAACCATTCAGAATTTCATTCATGCTTAGGTCAGTGTACGATACACTTCCTTCCCCTTCAAACTTACACCAGTGGGGACTGATAGAAGAACCAAGCTGCAAGTTATGTGGTGAAAGAGGTACTATGGCACATATACTTTCAGGCTGCAAGGTTGCTCTGACACAGGGAAGGTATCGATGGCGGCATGACAAGGTTCTAAAACTTCTAGCAGAGATCCTTGATATTGAGAGAAGAAAGAAGAGACCATCAAAAACAGAGGCAAAGCAGATTCATATGCATTTAACAGTTACTGTAGCTCTAATGGATATAACATTACAATGGGTCGTGTGGTAACTATTCCTCTAGAAGTCCGTACTTTTGCTGCTCGAATAAGTCTATCTCCTCCGTTGAGGACGTCTTCTATTGTTCCTAATCTCTGTAAAAGTCATGGTGATTCGTCAGAGAGGGAGATACGGGACATGCACCAAAGTCACAACAGCACTTCATCTTGGACAAGGGCAGTGAATGGAACACGAGAGCTGACATTGGAAAGAAGCTCGTGTTTCCAGAATGCGTACAACCCTCCGCCCAAACATTGTAGTTTGGTCACAGTCGTCAAAGATGATAGTTGCAATAGAACTGACAGTTCCTTGAGAAGAGAGATGTGAAGAGGCATACTAGCGGAAAAAGGAAAAGTACACAGAGCTGATGACAACATGTAGAGAGAGAGGTTAGAAAGCGTGGCTGTTCCCAGTAGAAGTAGGCTGCAGAGGTTTTCCTGCAGTCAGTATGGAGGATGCTACAGGCAATGGGAATAGTTGGAAAGGCAAGAACGACAGCAGTAAGACAGCTTAATGAAGCAGCAGAACGTTCATCTTGCTGATTATGGCATCGCCGAGATGATCTAAGCTGGAAGCCGAGTGCTGATGAGTAGAGCATTGGCCATCTCTACTGACCCGCCAACCGGAGGCTGTAATGGTACAGGGTCGGAACATCTGGTGTAGGTTGGAACCATCTGAAAATATCAAAGCACCGGAAGAGAGCGACAGGGATTCAGACTGATGAAGGAAGATGACCAGTCAAGAGAATTTGACAGCAGAAAAGCAGAATACCGCCATCTGTAAGTTAATCAGATTCATAAACTATCCTGGATTTTTACAAAACTTGGATAGAAGCTTCTTACAATCAAAAGATAGTATCGAGAGGAATATTTTAATTGATTTTTCTCCTCATTTTTGTTGAGCTTTCGATTAACAGCAAAAGTAGGCGAGACACTGGGTTTCGCGGAACCCTTACGAAATTTTGTTGTTCCATTGAACTTTCCATTGTTACACATCACCAGTCCAAGATATTTATATATTATTCTGTCCTATACACACAAAGAAAAGTAAAATATTCTTTATTTAATGTCGGATTGCATATAAATGCATAAAAACAAGGAACCTGAGCTCTTATTTTCTGTAAAAGATTGATTATTTATAACTTTATGAAGGACAAAATAATAACAGATTATCACACACCAAAGTGCATAATTATCATCATATCATCATAAAAACCACAATCAGACTTTGGACCTACGTCAGCTGATATGGGAGTCATGATATCATATATAATAGTCTCAATGCGATGCAGTTTAAATCAAATCTGCACATGCATTGGCTTAGTACTTTTGTAGTCCTGCGATATTTTGAAACGATTCAGTATAAATCTATGAGTTAGTCCCAAAAATAGTCTTAATGCAACTAAGTATAAATCTAAGATGAGATCATTTATAAACGACGTATTACAAAATTATAACGTTTTATAACGACTTTATAGTTTGCTTACACACAGATTATACAAATAAAATTTAGCATAGTTATAAAGTGTTGGCCGGCCCGGATTAGTTATAATATGATTACATAAACAATATGTGGTTAACAGGAGAGGGAAATTGGGCTAGTGCTCAGCAGACATTATAATGTTTTATGTTATATCTTATTGTTTTTGTTGTTTGGACAACGCACGAAACTACAAACAATACAAAAAGAATACAATAATTCAAAATTGTATTTGAATTCAGAGGTTAAATGTGCAATATACGCAGAAGTTGCAATTCTTGATAAAATTTGAAATTGAAAAATATAATATTGCCGTAAAAGCAAATTTTTTTCTCAGGAATCCGAATTTTTCTAAAATGTCCATGATGGAATAAGCTATCGTTTATAAAGATCTAAGAATGTTTCCATCTGTTCAAACTGCAACTCGTATGAACAATAAGGAGATGTGTGGTGGTTGCCAATACGACAACTATCATCAGAGTTATAAAAGCCGAGTGTGGCCAATTTAGCGTTTTCGCGTTGTTGCAAATGCGAATTCGTAAAAACGCGAAATCAGTTTATATAAAGCAAAAACTACATATTAAGTTAACAGTATGTGATATATTTTTTTTCCAATCTATTAAATGGAACATATATGGATCTTTGAGGAGTTTGGTCCTAAACTTTGCTGCATTACAAACAAGTCATTATTAAAGAGGCACACTTGGTGCCCTTGGGAATATATACTACATTCCCGAAATGCACATAGATGTTGCCAAGGAGAAAACTAACAGCTTTAATCAGATAAGATAAGATAAGATAATTTTATTAACCAATCATGGTGCCCAAAATTTGAGCTATACAATCAAATGAATTACAAAATAAAGCACAGAAAATGATTAGAATGATTAAAGTACATTTAAACAAAAACAAAAAAAAACAACACATGAATACACATTTACACTAATTAACCTGATATAAACCAAGTTATTGACAAAACATAGTTGTTATGGGTGCCACTGTGACCTGGAGAAATTACATAAATCTTTAGGATAGTTTTAGGTCTATGGGAGACAACTCCTGATCAATTTTATTTCCTATATATATATATATATCTATATATATTTTTCTTCTATTTTTTTTTTCTTCTTTTTTTTCAAACAACAATATTTTCTATAATTTTCTTTCGTTCTTCAAAAAGGGAGTGTAATAAATTAGATAAGTTTGAAGTAACAAACAAATCTTCAGATGAAAGAATCCAAACAAATTTCATTTCATCAGATAATCTTGAAAATTTTTTGAATTTAGAATTTAAATTAGATAGATGTTGAGATCGAGTATCTTTTAGAACAGGACATTTTAAAAGAAAATGTAGTTCGTCTTCAACTGCGTTTTTACATAGCTTACACTTTCTGTCTTAATTCCAATATACCTCCCTCTTTCAATTTCAAGATCATGACTGCTAGTTCTAAATCTTGTGATTATTTGCCTGTCTTTTTTTGAATTCATTTTTAAATATGGTTCAAACATAAAAATATTTTTAAATTTTCTGTAAGTTCTTAATTTATTGCCAGATTGTAAATTAGTACACTTCCCAGAATTGCTTTCTAAACTAGCTAACCAGCTTTCTTTAAATTTAATAGTTAAAGATGTTTTTACTTTTTTTAGAATATGGTTTTGTTTAAAGTTTGACTGGTTAACAAATAGATATTCTAAGTCTAGAAATTTAAATATATGTTTAATGCTTCCTATCCAAGATTCCTGGTTATGTTTGTCCATAGAATGAGATAGATTTATGGCTTCCCTTAGAATAATATTTGAAGGTTCAACATCTTTCATAAGATGGATCCAATATTTTACCATATTCATTATTACATAATACTGTGTAGGGAGTGAACCTAGTTCTCCTCTACATGCCATATTTGATGTTTTTATATTAACTCCAAGTGAAAATTTACAAAGCTTAGTATGAATTTTCTCTAGTACAAGATAATCAGTTTCTTTTGATATAAAGTTATCCAAATGTATTTGTTTCTTATGTGGTATATAACCCCAAATTTCAGATCCATACAACAAGATTGGTCGGATTGTATGGTTATAGATGTGTAATAAAGTACTAGGTTTTGGGCTTTCCACTGAAAAGGTCTTCCTTAATTTGAAATATGCTTTCATTCCTTTGTTATAAAGTTCTTTCTTTGCAGTTTGGAAACTTCCAGATGATGAAAAATTTATACCTAAGTATGTGTAGTTCTGTACACATTCTAAAGTCTGGTTTCCTAATGATATTTTAATATTTTTAAGTCTTCCTGATTTGTTAAATACAAGAACCTTGGTCTTTTTTATGTTAACTGTCATTTTATAATCAACTGTAAATTTATTTAATTTGAAGTCCTCTCACCACAGGTCCACTGAGTATTAAAGTGTAAACAAGAATTTCAAGTTCTAGAGGTATAGGGGGAGGGTTGAGATCTCAAAAAAACATGTTTAACCCCGCATCAATTTTGCGCCTATTCCAAGTCAGGAGCCTCAGGCCTTTGTTAGTTTTGTATATTTTTGATTTTAGTTTCTTGTGTATAATTCGGAATTTATAAGTATGACGTCCATTATCACTGAACTAGGATAAATGTACATATTTGTTTAGGTGCCAGCTGAAGGACGCCTCCGGGTGCGCGAGTTTCTCGCTACAATGAAGACGGTGACCCATTGGTGTCCTTCGGTTGTTGTCTGCCCTATGGTCTGGTTGTTGTCGCTATGACACATTCCCAATTTCCATTCTTGATTTTACTTAGGCAGCAACCATTTGATTTTCTGGGGGGGGGGGGGGGGGGGGGGGGGGGCTATGGTTTTTTTTTGGAAAAAAAAGTTTGTTTCCAGTTTTTGGAGAAAAAAATAATTTGTTTTTGATTCTGAGAAAAAAAAATTGTTTGTTTCACCCTTGGCTGCCACTATATGTAATGCTAAAATTGAAAGAAAAAAATAGTTTTCGACTTGTCGCGAAAAAAATAGATTGTTTTTCGCCGCAGGCGAAAAAAAAAGTTTGTACAGAAAAAAAAACCATAGCCCCCCCCCAGAAAATCAAATGGTTGCTGCCTTATTCAGATGAGATTCAGCAAATACATTCGCAGTCAGATTTTTTGAAGGTCCTTTCAGTGATCGAATAAGACAATTACATCCTCTTATGCAGTATTACGAAGATAGATTTTATTTTATGTTGTGTAGTCCGTGCAGGGCCGTAGCGTAATGGAGGCAAATGAGGCAAATGCCTCACTTTTGAAACGACGATCAAACTTTAGAAGTGGCAATTTTTTTTAATTTCATGTATTTTACATTATCAATATGCGAGTTACAAGTTTCAAACTATTTACTGGCACACTACATACAGTGTTTCCAATCTACAGCAGCGATTCTGAATATAATTATTTTACATGCATAGCGGTGACGGTAACAAAAATAAGTGTCCCGATTACAAATCAAAATACACAAATTGAAACAAATCTTATTTATGTCGTTACAAAACTGGTTGAAGACGGGTTCTTTAAAAAGAAAAAAAGATGAAAAGGGAAACTCATGAGTATAAACATCCCCGATAAGTATGCTGGCTTATAACTTTCTTGGTTTATTTTTGAATCTACCAATGTTTACACACTGAACAACAAACATGCCGCAAATGCAAATCGATAAAATATTTCATTGACCAAAAAATAATGATTATTTATAATTAATTTAAACAAAATCATGAAGCGCCTTTTATATGGAAGTCTTTAATGTATAAGGCAATTCATGATTTTTATTTATCTTTAATAAAAGCATGAAATATATTTTTGGTATTGTTTGAAAATATTTTTTTTGTGTTTCTGTGTTTTATTATTATTATTAGCATTGTCTGGATGTATGCTAGCATGTTCCATTGATTATATTGCGGTAGGCCGTGGGTTCGAACCCCGAACGCTAGGTCAGACCAAAGACTTAAAACTTATAATATGTTCTCGTCTTTTAGAAGCTTATAACTTGCTGTTGGACATAAATATATATATATACATCAGAACGTGTGTTGAAGCTTTTTGATAGTACATGTCATAGGAGAATCGGAAAGTTTTGGTTGACCAACAGAGTTGAAACTTGTTTTGTTACTTACTAGGCTAGCTAATAAAAAAAAAACGCATTTAGTCTGTTATATATTTTTTGTTTTTTTATTTAAGATAGTAATGCTGAAATAAGCATGATAAGCTTCTTCCGTTTCATGCATCCGAACCCCGCTAAAAAAAAAAGGGCCCAAAAATTTTTCGCCTCGCTCCGCTCGGCGAAATGCCTCACTTTAAAAGAACACGCGCTACGGCCTTGCCGTGGACTAGTTAATCGCAAAGAACACCTGTTTGAAGCGGAGATAAAAACATAAGTGAGGTTATTTATGTGTAGTTTATATTACCAATACCACAGGCACTTGTCTTTGATTTTTTTTGTCACAAAATTATTTTATACCTCTACCTGTGTGACGACTACGTACTAACGCCAGGCGCGCGATTCTGCGTTAGAGCCATGCTGATCTGGCCATTCGGTCCCAGTGCTTACAGTCTTTCAGTCGTTTAGGGGTGAATTTAACATACATAAACGAAATTCAAAAATAAGAAAGCAACGAATGAGGCTGTTGAGTTTGATATATGCCTTTCTTTGTTTCTTTGTTAAATATTTGTTTGTTTTTATTGTTATTGGGATACTTGTGGTACTTGTACGTCCTGTCATAATTGTTTACGATATTCTCGTATTCTTGTTTATCATTTTTGCTAATGTGCCTTGTCTATACATGCCTTTTGGTGTTACTTGGAACGCTTGTTTGTTCCTTGTCTTTCTTTTTTGATGTGTGCTTTGTCTATATGCCTTTTTATGTTTCTTTGTTACATAATTTACACATGTCACTATAATAAATAATTTACTTACTTATATGACGTGGCTCTGTACTTAAACATCCCGTCAATGTGTTTTTGTACTATGGTAAATTTGTGTACACTTGTCTTTAATTTTTGCTAATATGCTTGGACTATATGCCATTTTGTGCTTCTTTGTTACATATTTGTATGGTTTTGTTTAATGATTAAGATTATAATACATGTTGCCTTACAGGCACTTGTCTCAGAACCCCCCTCATCCATATACCTAAATATGACATTAAGGTATATATAAAAAAAAATCTGAGACAGGTGCCTGTGTGTCGACTGCTGTATTTTTTTTACATTTTTACCTATTATGTCTGATTGTTTTGTTCGCGTATCGTTGTCGATATATTAGAATTTGATGCGACTGTCATACAATTGAGAGGTTTAGTTAACTATAAAAATTATACATAAGAAAATGGTCAGAGACAAGTGCTTGTGACCAATACATGAGGGGGGGGGGACAGGGTGGTACCCTTCTCCCACCCCTCTTCTCCTTTCTCCTACCTCCGTTCTCCTTTCTCCCATTAGAATAAAACATCTCCTTTTGAGATATTTTTTCTTGAAATATTAGATCATTTTTTATAAGGAGAGATATTTTATTTTTTCTCCTTTCTCCCAGCCTTCCTCTCCTTTCTCCTACCCCCTTTCTCCTTTCTCCCACCCCCTTTCTCCTACTCCCTTTTTCCCTGACCCCTGTCCCCCCCTCATACATATAAGCAGACTGCCAGAGACATATTATATGTCTCTGATATAAGCTTGGGACCTTAACAAATTAGAAAAGGCCTTTAATGGCAACGATAGTCTTCTTTTCTTTTCTGTGTTGACTTGAATGTAAAAAAAAAATCTAGTTTGCTTTTTTTATGAACTTCCGTGTAGTATTGGGCGGTTTTGTCGGCTAGTACGAAAACAAAACGCTTTTCACGTTTTGAAAGTTTGTCATCTAATCCTTAAAATGGACCAAGTATTTTGGGATTTTTGTTCCGTAAGGTTGCTGTCTCGTTTATCCCACATCTTCTATATTTATATTTTTGTGAAATTCCATTTCAATATTTAGAGAAATTACAGAATGATACGAATTTTCTGCATTCATTTTACTACATGTATTTCTTTTTATAACCTGCTAAACAATGGACACACACGATAAAATTCCCACAATAAATTAATATATACATGTCAAAATATGACGGACATTCAGTTGTGACATTTCATCCCTCCAGGCCTCGAAAAAAATAATGTATGTTATGTTAACTTACTTGTGTTTTGCCTCATATTACAAGGAAACGTGTAATAGTAAAGCTATAGGATAACACGGGGGATAAAATAACAAACACCGTAGTACAAAGTGGTACCATAACACACAGAAGGTTCTGTAACTATGGCCGAAGCTTCTCCACTCACATCTGGTAAGTAAACCTTAGCTATATATAGAGCAGAAAGAACTGTGCTTCTGTTAAGCCGGTTACACGTATCATACGTTTTTCTAATATTTACCTAAACAATTAAAAGAAGGACTGAAAAAATAGTTCAAAATACCCATAATATGTAATGCAAAAGAAAGGATACGGTGAACTAATTCATGACACAAAATCTCTATGTGCACATATAAAAATTATAAGCAGAGGCCCCTTACAATTTAACAATACTTGTTCTGGATTAAGACATTTCTGAAACAACCTGCCAGTGTCCGGCTACTGCTTTGTATAACCATTCTATATATTACTGATTTTGTTTTGCTCAAAATGTTATACATTTCCATTAGTTCGAAGTATTGCAAAGTTTATACGACTTTTATCAAAACTTTCGAATGTAGTACAGACTATTTGATATTGATATCCAAAATGTTACTTGCCAAGGAAATATCACTGCACCAGTTAAGATAGGTTTCCAAAGCCATTCATAGAATTATGTACTTCTAGGAGTGTCTAAAATAACATCAATGACTCAGCTTATAAAGGGTCAAGCACGATATGGCCATAAAATGTAGACAGTGGGATGTTTATTCACGTCATTTGAACTCTTCAATTATCATTTAAACTCGGTTAATAGTTGTTTCATTGATTGACAATTATATCATACCTCCTTTTTTAATTGTATATCAAAAGCAATTGTAGACACAATATATATAGTGTGGCTGACAGCAATGTACTGGAGAAATGCATCAAAATTGCACCGCAAATTATAAGTTAATACTTTGATTGGACACCTTAAAGCTGGATACTTTCAGCATTGTGAAGAACTGTTCATCCTTGTCATAACATGCTTACCGATGGTTTCACACCAGGGCCATTTCACAAAGTCTTTCAATCTTTACTTAAATTCATCTTATAATTGATTGTTGGTTGCTTAACGTCCAGCGGCAAATATAATTTATCTTATGATAGCTGCATGTGTTTATCAATATCATGGCTTATTTCTAAGCTACATTAACAAATTATTTACTTCTAAATAGAGCCCAATACCAAACTTTTTTGAGACTTTGTCAAAGATTGAATATTTATTTCAAAAAGATATATGAAGGACACTCAAAACCATTTTAAATTCTGTAACTAGTGAAGCTTTATATTGTCCATCATGTAAACATTTAATTAATTTTGGTTAGAGATATCCTTTGATGCAAAATTTTTGCAAAATATCAAAATGCATTAATCATGGCTAAATAGTATTTTGAATTATTGAAATATGTAAAGTTGTCAAGAAATGAAGTAATATAAAAATATGATATAGATCAATTTCAAATTTCCATTTGCATATGATAACTTTTAGTTTTAGACCAAATGAGTGAAACAAGTACAATGTATTAGGCATAGATCACCTTAGCTGTATTAGGGAAAACTTTTAGGAATTTTGGTTCTCAATGCTCTTCAACTTCGTACTTTATTTGGCCCTTTTAACTTTTTTAGATTCTAGCGTCACTGATGAGTCTTTTGTAGACGAAACGCGCGTCTGGCGTATATACTAAATTTAGTCCTGGTATCTATGACGAGTTTATTTAGAAATTAGGCCTACCTCATTGTCTCCTTCTTTAATTTAATTTTTGGATTCACAAAAGCAGAAACACAATACTAAATGCAATACTACGCTACATATATCTATAGAAAACATCATATATATCTGTTGACATCCATTTAGTAACTGTCAACGAAATGTCCATTGAAGATCATAATTTCAGACAAAATGACTGAGCTTCACTGTAGAAGATTATTTTTGTTTTGGTTTAAATTTTGTAGTTGGGTCCCTAAAATTAACTTAGCAAGGCTTATTTGCATGATTTCCAGGCTAAGAAAGTAATATTCTTTCAGAGATGTTGTAGTAATTCTGAGACTGAAAGTTAGAACTTGGTCACATTGTTGTAGTTTTAATACATGGGTCACTTTGGTTTAGTTTTGTGATAATAATATGCTGGTCAATTCTTCTGATTTATTTCCTGGAGGCTTGGATTTTTATTTTCTTGACAAGCGAGATTTGTCAATATTAAACTGATAAAATTTTTAACTTTAAAAACTGATAAAATTTTTAACTTTAAAAACTGAATTAATTTTTAACACATACAGTTGATTTATTTTTGTATCTATAAACTGGTACATGCAATTCTTATTGCAAGTCATTTAAAAAAACTTATTGCATTATTTCATCAAATCAAATAAATATTAAATACAAACTCCCCTAGTAGTTAAATCTTAAAAAAATAGTAATGGTAGTTAACTTCTCTCAAATAGTTAATCAAAATTGTCAAGCTTGCACAATCACATAGTAGTGAGAACAAAAAAAATAACTTTAAATTAAGAATGACAATGGATTCTTTATTATTTGTGGGTAACTGATTTTTATGGATTTTGTAGATATAGAATAACCAAAAATTAACATGTTCAACACTACAAATTTTCAATAGGCTTGTGTGTAAACTTTGGCAAAACCATGAAATAAAATATAGAAAAATACAATTTTTTCTTTATGCATGAAAAAATGATTTTTTGAAAACATGAACATGCAGAGTTAAACTGTTAAATACGGTAAACAAGCAATTTTCAAGGGAGGCAATAAAGTAACAACCATTACAAATTAAAGAATTTATTTATTCACACTCAGTTATCAGTGCACAATTTACAATCACTGCATTATTAACTCACAATGAGAGAGAGTATAATTTACTGTTGTAATGGTTAGGATGCTACAAAATACAGCTAACAAATGATTTTTATTATGATTATTCATAATTTCATAAATTTTCTCATGTTTTAAAGTTGCATGAGTTATTTCCCTTTGACCAATAACAAATTCATGATCTCTTAAGACATAGTATTTCAGACCCAGCAGAACTTTAAACTAAACAGATAATAAATCAATTAAAATGAAGTTTACACTGTTTAATTGTATTAAAATGAAGTTTATACTGTTTAATTGTATTTTTTAGTATACTGAAGCTTATATCTGTCAAAAAAATGTAAAATTATTTATAGCATGATTTTGTAGCACCTAACTTAAACAGTTGTCTGAACATGATTAATGTGGTCATAACAGTAACAACAGACATACACAAACTAAAACAACAAAATCTCACAGCCATCCAATCATGTCATACTAGCATACAGAACAGCCCCTAACATAGGAACACATCAGCTACCTATTAATATATCAACAAATTATTCCTCAAATCAAAAAATAAGTAGATTACTTGATATAGCACCATTGGAATTACAAAAATGAAAAATTATATTTCACGATCTTCATTTTTGAAATTCCATATAAGATATGGCTCTAATATTCTATATCAATTTATAATAAATAAATAACATACCCAAATTTCATGTTATGATCTATAAAAATTGTGTATATCTATTTAAAGCATTGCTATTACAATAAATGAAATATTCTAATTCGAGGAAAAATTCACAAAACTGAAAATTATTCAGAAAAAAAACCCAAAAAACTTAAGTGCAACAAAAATGTAAACAAGTTTGATCACAGAAAATGTTTAGGTTTGCCATTTGTTATAAACATGAAAATGTTAATATTTGCACCACAAAATAGTCTAATTTCATTAAAGCTACCCTTATATTATATATAACAGAAATAGGTAAGAAACATAGTGATGGACAATAAATCTAGACTCAATAAAATATGGTTAGACATGTATATTGGAATGTTTGAAGATAGCCTGCCTTCAGAGCAACACAATATAATATAACATTTAAAATAAATTCAAATGAAAGCTATCATCATATATATTTTTGTAATTAATTTTGCACATATATGCAATGCTAGAAATTTGATCATTAAATATTTAGTATTTCTTGTAAATTCTGTTTTAAAAATATATATTGCTATATAATTCAGCAGCAGTATGTACATTTCGAAACATTATCATGTACTGTACCCCTATTTTTGAACAAAATTAATTTGAACAAATCCAATAAATATTTTATACTTTCGAACTTCTATCTCAATTTTCTTAAATCCTCGAAATCTGTTTTATTTCTTATATTTTATATAAAATCTTTGAATGTCAAACAACAAATATTTTTCTCAAACAACACCCTTAAATAAAAAAAAATTGTTTTGATATACCACTTCATTTTTTGAACTGCCCATTCATCATGCAACGCTAATTTTGCTTGTGTCATTATGAAAAAGATTGAATAGAATTAAACCATGATCAGCGAAGATTTTGGTTTAATGGAGTAAAATAATCTCATATATCCTTTCCAATCTACATGTATAAATGAACACACCCATCACAAATTATCATTATCTGCTAATTCTTATCAAGATCAGCATTTTCTAACCTAAATTACTGATAAAGTCAAATAACTGATAAAAATTATCTTGAAATAATTATAAATACAGAAAATAAAAGTTGTACGGTGAAAATCTCCTTATAAAATGTACATACTGCTTATAAAACCTATAAATGTATAAATATAAACTTATTATATAATTTCTCAGGCAGTAAAACACTAAAGTTTTGAAACCTAGAAAAAGGCAAGAATTTTAAAGAGGTTTTCATTCTCTAACAAAACTGTTGATTATCTCCTGAAATTTAATGAGGTTATACAATTTCTATCACATAACATAACATAATACAATAGTAACTTGTATTTATCACCTTGTAAATAAAATAAGATTTTTCTTTAAAAATAATATTGTATTTTTCTAAGTCTAAAACTTATTCAACAATTATAAAAATTCATAAAGCAAAGCAAAACATTTGTATTTTTAAAACAAATAGGGTTAAAACAATCAAGTTTTCATTAAACAAAAAAGTTAATATTGAATAAAATAATGATTTATCAGATAAAATGTTTCCCTTTATAAGAGATGAAAATGAAAGACTGAACTACAGTATTTATTCTATCACAGTCCTGAACAACAACACTTTAATCACTCCAAAAACAAAATATTTCAACAACTAATCCATAATTTGTATGCCACGATATGGTTTTGTGGTTAAGCACAGTTTATAAAATGAAGAGCTAATATCAATCCTGAGTTAAATTTTGGGTAATTTGGGAGCACTAACTACTGGATTACTCTGCTCTAGTAACTTTCTTCCTTCTGTTTTGTAATCAAAGGTACATTCATGGGATTCTGCATAACGATGAGTAGCACAAAAATTATTACCACACCTGAAAAAGAAAGACAATCTGATTATCTCCCCATTGACCATGTACATTTGTAAATAGAAATCTTTTTTCAGTAACACATTTTTTCAAACTATGCCTCTTTATCATGTTTATTACAAGTTTTATATTTTTAACATCTTAAATAAAATGACAACAGAAATACCATGCAGTTTAATTGAAAATCTGGTTGAAAATTATAAAAAAAATATATGCTTTTTTCAGGTTTTATATTTATGTTTGACAACAAATTAGCTTATGAATAACTGTTAGATACTACAAGACCTACAAAACTCTATATGACTGAAAAGTAATCTTGTGTCCATGCACAGATTTCACGTATATAACAATGCTACTTTCTGTTTTGAAGATTTCAGTCACACAAATAATGATACACACCTCTATTAATTTTGATACAGATGTTTCATTGGTGTAATAATTATCAGAACAGAAGAAGAATAGCAGTCAGATAAATTCTAAGTCCTTGGCTATAGCTACTTAGACACATTGTTTTGAAAATCACTTCAATTTGCACTGTCAGAACTTGGTGTTTATATCATTTAAAAAGGATGAGATTTTGAACATGTGATGTTATCCTAGTTTACAGTGTCATATCATAGCTTTTTACCTGCAAATATAACTTGTTGCTAAACCGGTCTTTTTAGCACAGACAAAGCATCTTTTAGCAGCTTTCTTTTTAGATTTGACAGGAGGAAGTCGGTGGGACGGAGACAATAAACGACCATCTCGACTACTAGCAACACGCTGTAATCTTGCTGACTGTAATAATAAATATTCTCTTTTTATATGAATGGCACAAAAAAGTACATACTAACATAGTGCATATTATTACAATCTAGTATAAATATATACAAAACATTATAAATTCAATTACAACAATCTGGTTGTGAATTGCAGGGTTTCCCGCTGGCAGTCGCCATTTTCGCAATTTGCGAAAAATAATAATTGTGGGGATTAAAATTCGTCATTGGCGAAAGAATTCGATTGAAAATATATAACGATTTATTTTCAACCATCTTGTTTATTTACTTTTTCGGGTTTCTCATACTATACTTGATCAGACAATACTCGGAATTCACCTTGAACTCGTTAAGATTTTGACAGAAAATCAATAATCAGCTGATTGCATTTTATAGCTATCGGCATCAAAGGACTAATTAATAAAGGTGTTGATTGTATTATATGACAAAATGATATGGTTAAATGGCGCCCGTCACATGTCACAAAGGATTTATTAACCACTTTGCGACGTACATGTTTGAAGCAAATTTTGACGACTCCTCTCCTTCTTTTAATGATAGTCCAGAAAAGAAAACTGTTGTTATGACAAAAAATGTACAAAAGCAAGAAAGGTCTCTGATTTAAACTTTATCAATTAACTTTGATATCGATAATTGATTTGAGTGGGTACTTTAAAGTCGTTTCAGTGACACACGTGTTTCAAGCATAGTTTTACATTTTTACGATGATCTAGAAAAGATAATTTAAATGCTTAGTATTTATTCAGTACAATGTAGACTCTAAGACAAGTTTGAGAGAATAGTCATAGACAACAATATAATGGAGCCAACTCACAAAAGGAAAATTTAAAAAGAAATATATATATGTGTTACTAGGCGAAAACAAATAATAAAGAGGCGAAAAATATATATTGTTTTGGCGAAAGTGGTGACGAAAAAAATAATTGACCCAGGGGAAACCCTGGTGAATTGTATTGATTTTATTGAATTCTATTTATCATATTAATTATTAAAACCTTGAATCATAGATGAACAGAAATTAAAATGGTTACAATTAACTGTAGCTATTCTTATCTTCAATATTAATACATATACATTTTGAAATCATCATGAATGTTCCACAATGATGTATATGAAACATATCTGTTGATAGACATCTATGTAGTAATACATGTGTAGTAGAAAGAAGTATTAAATCACTCAATAATGGTCTTTACATGATAGATTGACATATTTAGTGATAATTTCTGCCAACATTGACAACTGCCAAGCATTGATTGAAACGCCAAATAATTCATTGTATTACATAAAATGTATGTTTTTTTAATAATTGAAGATAAAAAGTGAAAATTTACATCCATAAATGTAGCAATTAACGCAACTGACCAATTAAATATATGATGGTCACACTCAATAAATCAGTCAGTATTATTATTGATAATTTGGCACCTCGTAAATTACACTGTTGTGAATTTGACCAAAAAAAATTATCACTAGCTAGCCCCAAAACATTTATTTCTGATTGACACCTGCAGCTGAGTAACACAATCTTATTAAATTTCAATGAAAAAACATACATGAATGGAACAACAGAAAATGTAAAGTTTTATGGCATGAAAGTATTTAGCCACAAAATGCAAGAAAGCTGTAATAAAAATATGAAATAAAAAAAATAATTCTAGCAGGCTTTGTGTATTTCCCCGTATCAGCTCAAATACACTGCCACTGGAATTGCCTTTTAAGTAATTTATTGGAAAAAATTCATGCATCTGGCTGCTACATTTTGTATTTATACATGATATATTTCCCTCTTTTTTACAATGGCAAGTGTGGTGTCTTCAAACATCAGCAAGATTTTAACACATGACTGGGATATTTAATTTCTTGAATGGTAAAACTCACCACAAGTCTTCCTTCTGGAGTTGTTATTCTGCCGTCCTGAACCGTCGATCCTATATTGTAGTTACCCAAACGTGATTTACTACCAGTAAAATTACCTATACGTGAAGAACCAATTTTTTCAAGAGAAGCTTGCCTTAAGAGTCCTGACATTGCTCTTGCTTCACTTGTACTTAAACTTTCTAATGTAAATTCCTTTCTCCTTTCTAGTCCTTTGTATCTGGAAGACGTTGTGGGCCTTCCAAAGGTCTCTTGTAAACTTTCTAACATTAAATCTCTAGAAGAAGTATTTGGTCTACCTAACACTTCTTTTAAATTTTCTATTGTTAGATCATTTTTGAGAAGTTGTTTTGCTTTAGATGTGCTAGGTTTGTTAGTGTCCTTTGAATTATCACTTCCAGTATCCTTTTTACTAGAACTAGAAGTAGGCACAGAATCCTTTTTGCCAAGAGAATTTACAGAGAGCCCAGAATCTTTTTTGGAAAGAGAACTTGCAGAGAGCACAGAATCCTTTTTACAAGGAGAACTTGTGGTTGGCAGTGTGTCCTCAGTTTTTGTTTCACTTAAAGACTTCTCTGAGTCTGATTTTGATATATTTTCTTCTGGTTTTGACAGACTTTTATCAACAGTTTTCTCAGGCAGAGCAGCAGTTTGAAACTGTCCTTCTTTATCTTTGATATCCTTTTTAGCTTCCTTTACACTAGAATTTTCTTTCACACTAGCTAATGTATGACTTAGTCTACTCAAACACTCAGTATTATCCACTAATTTACCACTTCTTGAGGATTTGGCACTTCGACTTTGTTCACCGAAAGAAGATAAAGACAATGGTTCTGTTATATTAGTCCTATCATCCAGGGTAAGAGGAGAATGGCGGGTATGACCAACTGGAGGGAGGCACATATTTCTATTTAAATGTCCAAGAGCTCGTCCAGAACCTGGAACATGTCGTAACCTAGTTGAGTGACCTGTAGAAGGTGGGCGGGGCTTCTTTCTAGGCTGAAATACAAAACATACTTAAATGAAATACATGTAGAACCCAACACAAGTTAATAAAAAACCCATTGATTATATAAATATTATGTTGTAAAACATTTCAAATTTCATTCTTTTGTGCCATTTTAATGACAATGGTTATTTTGATAATCAGCATTCCTGGTTGAATTCTATTTCTCATTAAAAGTTATTTAAATGAGGTTATGATTGTTAACAAACAAACATTTTGGCTTTAGTACTATTTGTTTAGACATTTTGTATGGCCTATTTAAGGTGTATACACACACAATTTGTAATACTACTTCTAATAAGACAGACAATATGTTTAGTATGACTATTTATAACTTTCAGTTTCAGTTAAGAATGTGTCATGATCAATAGTCACACACATGAATAATAAATCTAATCAAAATTGTAACTCTGACTCTATCAATGTTATATAATTCAGCAATACCCCAATTAAACTCACTTTTACTGTGACTTTATTAATGTAGTAAAATTAGCCCATACCACTATTAAATAGCTTAAACACATCGGAGAAGGAAGAATAGTTCATTTACTTGAATACTTCTTTAAGAGGCAATGTAATGAATCAGTGTTCTCCCCAGGGCCTTTTAGCATCCTATGAATGTGATGCTATAATTTCTGAATGTTATGATATCTGAATTTATTTTCTTATAGAATGTGATATGAATGTGATGCTATAATTTTCAGAAACAAGATGGTATTTCAAATTTACTTTTAACAAGGATAATATATAAAATATCTGGGGAGAACACTGATGAATACATGTATGTTCTTTTGTTACATCTTCTGACATCAGTCTTGGACTTCTCTTGAACTGAATTTTAATGTGCGTATTGTTATGCATTTACTTTTCTACATTGGGTAGAGGTATAGGGGGAGGGTTGAGATCTCATAAACATGTTTACCCCGCTGCAATTTTGCGCCTGTCCCAAGTCATGAGCCTCTGGCCTTTGTAAGTCTTGTATGATTTTTAATTTTAGTTTCTTGTGTATAATTCGGAGTTTAGTATGACGTCCATTATCACTGTACTAGTATACATATTTTTAAGGGGCCAGCTGAAGGACGCCTACGGGTGCGGGAATTACTCGCTACATTGAAGACCCATTGGTGGCCTTCGGCTGATGTCTGCTCTATGGTCGGGTTGTTGTCGCTTTGACACATTCCCCATTTCCTTTCTCAATTTTAATTTTATGTATGTTAACAATAATATAACCTTTTTAAGAGTTAATTTTTCCATTTTTCCTCGAAGAGTTTTCATTTTTTCTTTTAGTTGTTCATTTTCTTCCACCTTTTCTTTTGGAGGGGTGTCATCATCTTCTTCTTCATCATTGAAGTTGTACATGGAGGCACCACTAAAATATACATGTTTTGAAAAATATTTTCAGCAGTTAAATTTTGTCTAATTTATTACAATAACACTTTTTCTTAACAGGTGAAGATAATTTTCAACAACTGATAATGTTTACAAAGATTAGTCTTTGATCTATATATATGTTGTGTACAAGATGTAATTTTGTACAAATTATAATTTGTACAGGGTTTTTGTACAAGTTATAAGTATTTTTACATCTACCTTCTTGCAACAAGTGATAAAAGTTAATCTTTTAAAATATATCAGTTTACTGTCTTAAATTCAAATTTATATACTTCAACTTAACATTTTAACTTTAGTGCTATTCTCATTGTCCTCAAACTGGAAATGAGGAGAACCGAATGGTTTAAATTCTAATTTTATTTTTCTCCTTATACCAAAATCATATCCATAAAAAGTCTTTTTGTGTTCTTATAATGTTTTTTTGCATCGATGCTCAGTTTAGACTGTATCATGTAGTTGTGGAAAATGTACAGAAATAAGCAAAACAAAAGACTGTGTGCTTGCATCATACAGTTAGTTGTGTTGAGTAGTTCATGAAACACTGATAACTTGTACAAAAAAATCTGTACAAATTATAATTTATCTGTACAAATTATAATTTTGTACAACATTACAACTTGTACACAACATATACACAACTAAAATATGTTGTTGGTTTTATCATTTTTTTTGTCAAGTCTCTTAAACTTAAATCTTCATGTCCATGTAGGGCACATGAATACATATTATGTATACAATCTTATTAAATGTATGGTTCTTCCTGTAAATTAAATATTCAAACAGCATACATGTAAAAGTAAGGTTTTTGCTTATTCTTGTGCACATAATGATGCACTCATTTTTCTTTGGTAATGCCTTTTAAATAAACCTTTTTAAAACAGTTAGAATGCATGTATATCAATTTTAAGATTGGTTGTCAAAAGCATGCAATGTAGCAAGTATGAAAATACTGACCAAAGAAGGCTTCTGTTATGTTTATCATTATCATTGTATGTAACAATCTACTCTAAAGCATAAGTTTTACCTGGTGATAAATACACCTGTAATCTTTCACCATAAGACTCTTAGGTATCAAAATATATCCTACTATCTGATAGAGACGACCTACATACCTGAGAGACTCGGACAATGGTGTGAGTGTTCCATCTCCTCTATCAACTACACGGAAAAAGTTCAACTGGTCACCCTCTCTGAACACAAGTAAAGTAACCTGTCTGTTTCCTGGTACCTTCTCCCATATTTCATCTCTGTTAGCTTCCACATATTCAGCCATTTCCCTGAGTGTTGGATCTTCCATGGGAACTATAACATAAAGGATTTAATGTATCAAAGATTGAAGTCATGTATCAACAAATGGAAATAGAAAGTCAGTAACAAATATTTATTTCATATCACTTCCTTTGTGTATCTCATTTAATTTACTTTAGCCTTTTTTTCTGCTAGGATATAATATCAATGATCAATCTTTCAACAAATCTGCATTAAAAAGTCTTTACAACACAAACAAGGACAAAAGTAATTTTAGTTAGGGTTTCCTCTCGACATAATAAACATATCTGTGGACCAAATAAATTTTAAAAAGTTTTTGTACTGTACGACCAGTAAAACTTTTAAAGTTCACTTTCTTTCAGTCCTTCATTGTATGTTGGACAGAAAATACTGAAGTTTTACAAACTATTCAAATAAAAAGTCTCTTGGATTCACCAAAATGTAACATGTTCAAAAATAGAAAGCTTTTAGTTCTTATCACTTAAGTTTAATAAGAATTTTTTTAAATTATTTTATTATTTGTACAATACATTTTTGTATTTCATGGAAAAAAGGATTTTCGCAACAAACTATATCAAAAACAAGTTCAGAATAACAATACTAATATCTAGTGTCTGCAGTTTTTGACACACATTGTACAAAGAAAGAAATCTGGGCCTATGTGGTAGTTTTTGAGACTTGTGAATATAAGGAACACCTCATTTCCAGAATAAAATAGATACTATGCATTCAGAAAGATAACATCATTCATGTACTCAGTCACTGGTTTTGGCCTTCATGTACTCTGCTTCTTTTTTGTCTGCCCAAATGAAAATTACCACTTTCATATATGCGATCAGTGATTGAGGGAAAAATGATTGACTGCTTGTTGCTAGACTAACACCCAGTTGGACTCAGTTAATGCATATTCAGGTCAAGAACCTTTTGAGAATTAATACAATTGGTAGGTTCTCCAAGGTGGCAATGCGACACTAATCAGACAAGCAATTACATTGTATAAAGAGGAACTTCTGCAAAATGTCTCAAGTTCACAACTACATTTACTGTAACATTTTGTAAAAACAGTGCTACCAGTTTGAATAAGTTTATGTGAAACAGAGGATCATATGATGAGACTCACTTCTCCTTGTGTTGATGGGTCCTCCCCTCATTGCTAAGACTAGTTTAAGTGTGGCTCCATCATGGATACTATAGTCATGTAGACAGTAGTCATCCTCTAACTCCATAGACTGCCATATCAGATGTTGTTGAGCTATTGGTATTCCTGTAATATAAATATAAGATTTTTAATATTCATTTTATGAAAATCAGACTACAAATTGAGTGCAGGCAATCTTTAAAAGATGGATTCTTCATTGTACACTATATTATGAACATTGTTCATGTACAATGTAGCTTTTACATTTTTGTCATCTGGTACAACTTGTCATTTTGGTTAAAAAAAAAAATGCATCAAAGAAAATCAATCAGATATATGTACAATAAATTACAATGTATCTGACATGTGTTGAAAAATAATTGAGTAACCTTAGCATCCCACCATAAAATTCGCTTGACAATGAACTTAAATGAAATATTCAAATGTGCTTTTTCAATAGTAATCAGTATAAAAAATTATATTCTAAAAACATCAAGAAAAAAAAACGAACTTGTAATTTTATTGCAGATCAATATGCAACACTTAAATAAACTATTTTTTATGTTATCTTATCAAATTTTATGCATTCATTAGTCAGTGAAGTCTGGAGGGGGATGTGATAAAATAAAAGTGTAAAACAGCAGTCAATCCCCAATCTTTCAAACAATTTCTGGGGAAAAACTGGGTCTAGCTTATTCTATTGTAATAATTTGTATTTCCAATTTTGGTCTTTTTTAAATCAGAAAATGAAAAAAAAAACTTGTTTAGGTCAGTTTTTGTTTCATAAAAACAGGATCAAAACAGGTTGATTTTTTTTTTTTTATGGATGTAAGGTCTCCTTTCATGTTTCAATGTAATTTAACAAAATATTGATGGTCTGACTGACTCTGTTGTGTTTGCAATAGAATAAAAAGCTTCAGAAAACCATTATCTAAATAATTTGCTATCTCATATATATATACATAAAATAACTTCACATTTATAAGGTTGCATTTAAAAAGGAAACTAAAATTTGTCAGATTTTTTTATGGCCATAATTCTAATCAGAAGACGAAGCATTACCTACATTTTTGTAATAATGTTGTGACAACTTCATGCATACATGTATGTACAAGCTTTTACATTTATACTTAGGTCTTGAAGCTAGCAAATTTTATTAGGTGTGACAAATTATTACCAGAAATTTTTGTTTTACCGGCCAATACACTTTTTTAAAAAGCTTATCTTTACACAAAACAGTTTGGTCATATATACATGTACATGTATTGTAATTTCATATTAAAAATTATGTTTCTTCTTTTTCTCTAAATAATCCTTTAATTTGTAGACAGAATACAAGTTTTGGGATAATTTGTTATTAATTTATCAAAGATAAAAAGTATTGTTAATTTAATTTCTATACAGACAATCATAATGCTAAATGAATATTCTTAAGGAACATCTTCGAGATAATACAGCTAATTTATGTTGAATGAACGATCTGAATAATTGATCATTAATGTTAATAAATGATTAACTACAAGTATATTGATATTATCCTATTTTAAGCAATATATTAACATGGTTGAATAGTCTACATGATGAATGATATTTTTTTTACACTTTTATACAATAACATAACTTTTTTTATTTCTTTCACTTTGTTTACAGTTTTACCATTTTTGAAAGATTTCCTATAAATCTTAATGGGCAAACTGTGCATGCATGTTTAATTTTTCATGAATAACTAAGAATAAAAGTAACTGGACAAATAGGTTCTCAAATTATTCAATACATGTACATTTTGTACATAAATAATGGCAACAGTACTAGTAGTATAAGCTTTCCAAAATACATCTCAAACTTAAACAAAATTAAAACTTATGAATTAAAATATCATGTCTTCTTATCTTTATGAATTTTATTTGTTATTAATAATTATATCGAACCAGGCCAGTATTTCATATCTATATTTTGCCCATTCTCAAGAAGTGTCAAATATAACATTTTAGATTGAGAATGGAATGTTGTCTTGAGTTATGTCCCCCTGCCATTGTCCCAGGTCAGTTGACTTGCACCTCATGTTGTTCTTTGTTCTCCATATGTTATACAATTATCTTCATACACATGTAAAAAATGAGTACACATTTT
The DNA here is from genome assembly GCF_963676685.1 of Mytilus edulis. Lineage (NCBI taxonomy): Eukaryota > Metazoa > Mollusca > Bivalvia > Mytilida > Mytilidae > Mytilus > Mytilus edulis. Next base: position 26,964,084 of record NC_092352.1, on the reverse strand, counting down.
TCTTATTATTCTGAGAAATCACGACCATACTGCATAAAATGACCCTTGGAACCTACCTTCGAGCCTTTGAATTTTTGCCTTCACAGACATTATCGTCTCAAAAGGCGACACTCTAAGCTCGAAGAATGTACCAGTCAATGTTTCTATGTAAAGCTCCATCTCTGTGACAGTCTCCTTTGTGCCCACCAACGTATCAGAGAAAGGGAATCAAGTATTTCACGACACACACCCCTCGTTTTCCCTCCATTTATCACAACACTAATGCAAATTAAACAGAAAATTTCCAAAGATTATCATGTTATAGCCATTTCTAATTATGTATTCATTTTTCTAAATAATCCCCTGAGGCTGTATGCAATCGCGTTCTGTGTTGTCAATAAAGGGTTATCAATTATTCCTTTGTTTTCCTCTACTGTTCTAGTTCACTTTAACAAAATGGTGGCTAAATTATTTCCGACACAGGAATTCGGTGCCCGTATGCTGTAGTTACGGACAACATTTTGTCACGTGATGTAAATACGAAATGTGTGTAAACACGTGCACACGTATTGATGACATCCAGCACCGGTGAAATTTATAAGAGAAACCAGACAAAAAGGGATGAAAGGATAAGAAGAACACATCACTAATTGACAAAAATGTCGTTACTTTATTAATCAAACATTTCCCTCCCAGCTGTCAAGAGCTGTACTGCATGGAATCTGTCCATGTGTAAGTTTCAACCTCCCTTATTATTATTATGATTGAGATTGAATATCTTATCTAATATAACATATCCAGAGACATATATATAAATTAACAGTAGAGTGGGGTTCTCATTTTCGCCACATCTTTCCATGTTTTCTACAGTTTATGTTCAGGTCAATGTTTTTGAAGTATACTGATATTTCTATATGAAGATAACTTCAAATGCAAAATATACTTAAGCTTGAAAACCGGTTTGTTTAAGAAAATCATCTGAAAAGTAAGTTGAAAGGGTGTTTGAAATTTCCGGATGTAGTGTCAATGGGGGACACATATTCGCCGTTTTTACACATCTATTTAAAACCAAATAACCGCAGCTTTTAACAATTTTTATCAAATCAATTGCATTATAGATGAATAGCAGACATTTCAAAGGTATAAAGAATTCAAAATTAGGGCATTCAGTCAAATATTTACTTAGAAATACTTCTTTGAAATCGTCCGAAAATCGTTGTCCGTTTTTCGGTCATTTTCGGTAGGAACCGCAATTTTGTCTCAGTTTAAAAAAATATTATATTTGTTATAAAAATATAATTTACGGGTACATTTCTTCCATTTCAGCCATCCTTTGAAGTTTTTACACCTCAAAATCCTTAAACGGCGAAATTGTGTCCCCGGCGAAAATGAGCACCCCACTCTAAATGCTGTGATTATAGTTATCCCAGTTTAACATGAATATACATACAGAGGCAAAAGGCTGAAAAGTAGAAATTAATCTATTCAAACTTATTCGGTTGTTCACAAGGTTGCAAAAATAAACAATAAAATATATCTAACTAATCTTATCAAAGAGAATAGACGAATTTGAATGTGCGCCCTTTTCCCATAAATTTCCTGTCGCATAGCTTAGATATATGTAATTAGTCACAGTCAAAACTGATTTTTCTATCACATCGCTTTGTTCATTCAGACTACATGGTCATCTGGTGTACTTCTTTAATAAAAAAAAAACTCGAGATTGGTGTATATGTGAATTTGAAAGTATTAGAAATATAAATCAAACATGTGTTTAATCATGCACAATCTGTTATATGGCATTAAATTTGGGGAAATCTGTTTACATGGTCTAAGATAAACATATATATGTTTCAAACTGAAATGTCTTCAAAAACAAATGATGGTATTCTTTGCACATTTTGATACAGCATATCAGAATTGACTGTGTAAAACGTTTTAAAGAAAAATCAATGTGAAATCTTTTCTGTATGGCACACCCTTATAGCAGTTCAAAAATTTTGTTAGATCTATAATTCTGAAGTTAAAAAGAACATTCCATGATGGTAAAAACAGTGCTTTAGGATTTTAATCTGACACCCCAAACCCTTGGTATCTTGGATACTTTTCCATAGACTTTTAACATACTTGAACTGTTGACGTCCTAACATGAAAGCAGTGTCATGCGTTCCCCTATGATATTGATGACCTAAGCAAAAATGAAACAAACAAAACATATTGATAAGTAAACAAAAAAGACAAGAATAATCTCTGAATTGCTGATTGCATAAGATTGTTAAAGTTATAAGCAATTGTGAATTATATTTTCTTGTGATAGTTTTACATCCTGCCTATTATTGAACCAGAAATTTGGTAGATAACTCATTTAATCTAAATGAACCAGTAATTCATATCGAAATAATCTAGTAAGGTACGTTTTCTTGTCCTGTCCTAACTAAAATGACCAGTATATCTTTTCTTAATGTTGGAATAACTTTGTACTTTACTCTACCTTGCACGGATGAACAGTAACAAACAAGTATGGAGTTGTCTTTAAGATTTTCCTGAATTTGTTGCTTATTTGTTGGGTTGCTGATTCATTGATGTATTTTAAAACATCTCCTTATATTCATATAATCTTTTCCTGTTTCAGAAAATTCTGAGGACTACAAAGAAGCTTTAATGCTTAAAGAAACCGACACAACAGATAATATGAATGGCGTTATTTTGGAAGAGGATAATGAAGAGACAGAGCAAGAGAGCGCGAGGAAATGTCATGGATGTAGGACATTTTGTCACAACTTATGCATGCCATGCAGAACAAAGTATCACCCTTTACCAGAGAATCCAAACTGTTGGGATAGATTTAAGTTTACATTTATGTGTCCACCACATGGAGTGATTGCTAGATATTTTCAGTTCCTGTTTCTCTGTGGCATAACATTTGGCGTACTATTAGCATTATTTAAGGACTATGCCTTACCCGGAGGAAATTTCTTCTCACTCTATGTGTTATTTTTTGGCTCAGTTCTTGGTGGCTATTTGATATCATTCATCAAATTACCTCCATTATTAGGTTAGTGTTTTGATCAAATGTTTACAAGAAGGATACATGTAGATTCACCATTTATTGTTTTAAGAACTTTTAATTAATAAAAACTTTTTTTTCTTCAGTAGTTTTAATACATGTAATAATAATAAAAAAAAATTTTAATTTAAAAAGCAAGAACTATAACAACTATTATCTTAACTAATGTTGGTAGTTTGTGATAAATGTCATTTATGATTTAACAATTTTAGGTATGTTATTGGTTGGTGCTTTACTCAGAAATGTTCCAGTGATTGATGTAGTGGGCAATCATTTAGATCCCAACTGGTCAGGTGCTTTAAGGTATGTATCAAAGTTTCATTTGAATTTGGACTTTAGTTCTGACAAAAATTCTGTTTAAATAAATTTTACATGAATTTTGTTGTGTTGTCAGCTACAAATGTTGCCCAAAGTGAATAAAAAGTATTCCTTTATGCTGGATACAGCAGCAATTATTTCTTTTTCAGACAAAAAAAAAACACAACTTGCCTTATTCAACAGTTGTGCAAAATTAGGATCATTCATGTTTTCATAATTATTTGTAGGTTCTTTAATTTATGAAGGGATGTGTTTGATTGTCAAGTTTTCTTGTAAGATTAAGTACTTTTACCCACTTTGCCTGCAGGTTTCATTAAATGTTTAGATTTGAAAAAAACTAGTGTCATTTTTGATATTGAATATATCATAGAATGCTTAAACAATGATTGTCTATTCCTCAGCTTTGTGTGTAGCTTAGAGATACTACATACGTACATTGTACAGTTATCTTGCCATTCTTGTTTTTTTTTAGTATGATAGACATCAAAATAAAATTGACACTTTCTTTGCACACAATTTTTTTGTAAATTTTGATACATGTACCAATAGATTTGTTTGACAAGATATGTTTTTTTCTTTACAGACAAATTGCATTGACAGTTATTCTGATACGAGCAGGACTTGGACTAGACCCTGTAGCATTAAGGAAATTGTCTTTCACCGTTGTAAGACTTGCCTGTTCTCCTTGCCTGGTAGAATGTATCGCAGAAGCTATAGCATCACATTTCCTTCTTGGATTACCTTGGGAGTGGGCATTCATGCTTGGGTAAGACTACACTGTTATTTATCTGAAAAGCAACTTTCATGGATCCAAGATTAATTCTGCTTAATTATTCTAAGCAAATGGAAACGCTATGATTTTTGTTGTTTCATAAACATAAATTATCATCCTAAATAAATCTGCTTCCTTCCCTACTGAAATTTCTGAAAATAATATCCCCAGATCTCCATACAGAAAAATTTCAATTCACTCCATACAGATACCTGTCAACTCACTCCATACAGATAAATGTATGTGTCAACTCACTCCATACAGATAAATGTATGTGTCAACTCACTCCATACAGATATCTGTCAAGTCACTCCATACATATATCTGTCAACTCACTCCATACATATTTCTGTCAGTCACTTCATAGTCCATACATATACCTGTCAACTCACTCCATACATATACCTGTCAAGTCACTCCATACATATATCTGTCAACTCACTCCATACATATATCTGTCAAGTCACTCCATACATATATCTGTCAACTCACTCCATACATATTTCTGTCAGTCACTTCATAGTCCATACATATACCTGTCAACTCACTCCATACATATATCTGTCAAGTCACTCCATACATATACCTGTCAACTCACTCCATACATATATCTGTCAAGTCACTCCATACATATATCTGTCAACTCACTCCATACATATATCTGTCAGCTCACTCCATACAGATGTTTGTCAACTCACTCCAAATAGATATCTGTCAGTCACTCCATACAGATATCTGTCAACTCTATCAGTACATATATATGTCAACTCACACCATACAGATACATGTGTCGGTCAATTCACTCCGTATAAATATCTGTCAACTCACACTAAACAGATAGATGTTGTCACACTCCATACAAGTACCTTACACCTCATTCCACAGAGGGGCAGATCCAGGATTTTTGAAAGTAGGGGTGTGAAATTGAATTTGTTTGGACCTTTTTGGGGCTAAAAACATAAAATTTGTGTAAAATGCACTAATTTAACGATGGTTCCTGACGTGGGGCATGTAAATGTTATAATTAAAGTTTAAGGGTTGGAATTTTTGAAGCCGTATTCTCCCCATTAATTGTGTACTATAAAATGATTGGATGGATCCAAAGCTATGTACCAATATATTTGATGTGGGATTTGTCAGTAAAAAATGGAAATGGAAAATTTCTTTTTAGCTAAGTCAGTCACAGAAATAGAAGTCACAACTAACATATTAAGAATGCATTGCAAATTTGTGCATTCTGATATAATTGATCTTTTACTTTATTCAATTATCAATAAAAAAGGAATCTACAAAATCATTCATGTAGAGTTTTCTAGTGATGACTTCTGTACAAATCTCCCGTTAAAGCCATAGGATTCACCAGAAGCATCTTCCTCTGATTTCCTCGAGAAAAATAGTCGTTGATTCTGTCATAGTCAAGTTGAACATTTTTATGGATATCCAAAAGTAAAAGGGCATAAAAAAAAATACGACCTTTTTTAAACATTTAATGCTAAATAATTTTGTTACAATTTTTTTTACTAAAAGCAAAAAACAGAGCAAGATTATTGTTTTCAACCCAGGTACGTCCTCAATGTTTTTAAGGCAAAAATCATTTTTTTCTCTAAAGTATCTGTCTTAGTCCAAACATTGGTGTTTATAAACATTTTTAATACTACCGGTACATACATGTAGGGGATAACAAAACCATTGATGAGTATTATTGTTTTGGAATTATGAATCTAAAAGTCCATTAACCTGAACCAGATTTATACAATTCCTACTTACCACTAAAATTTACATTATATAAATATATGGGTGACTATTTAATGGATTTAGGTACTTTAACAGTTGTTAGTGCCATATAAGTCAACAAGATCATGTGGTGAATTCACGAATAATGTTGTTTACAATTATCCACGTTATAGCTTATTTACAATGTTGTATTTATTTACTTTTGTTAAATATCCTTAAGTAGGTCAATATTTGTAGTAATAGTATACATTGGTATAGGTACAAAATAGTAAGCACTCGGAGAATCCTTTATAGAATTTAATCAAATGTTTTGAACAAAACGACACAACAGGATGAGCGGATCTTGATGATCAAGTTTACATATTAATTCTCAAGCAGGGGTGATTTCTTAAGATAAATTGTACCATAACTTAACTGCATGTGGTAAAGTCAGAAATAAAAGTTGTATGAAGGTGAAAGAATTTAGGTGTATTTTAAAAAGTTCAATCTCAAATTTGGCAAAATCTTCTATGAATAAAGACCTCATGCATGTATGATTAACAGTGGCAGACCCCCCTCTTTTTTGACGATCAATGTATTTGAATGGGGACATTTAGTTAGTACCCCCACTTTATCCTGGGTTAAGATCCCCCCTTTTAAAAATTGTTGGATCCACCCCTGGATTAATGAGGTTTTGGATGCATTTTCAATCAAGATTTTCAGAGTTAAGACTGAACAACTGCAAAACTGAAAATGCAGGAAAATGGAAAAGATTTGACTTGTAGGTGAAATAAGTCTTAAGCTAAACCATTTTAGATGACTACAATAAACTTTCAGTTTTTTCTTGCTTAAATGACCTACAAATTTCTACATCGAAAAACTTTTATCATACAATATCTTCTCGATCCTTTACAAGATAATTGAAATCAAATACATTTGGTGAATTTTTATGTCGATTTTTTTTCTATTTTATGAATATTTTGTCTAATTTGGCATTTTTTCATCAGAAACTGCTTGCTTGTTGTAAGTACAAAAGCACTCACAAAAAACAACTTTCAAGTGATTTTTGGTCAGATATATTATATTTGATATTTGTAAATAACTGACTGCAGTCATTTGTAAGATCTATCAATTTTCCTTGCATGTTATTAGGTTATTATACTTAGCATGATTTTACAAATAATGTATTAGAGCTTTATCAAAGGTCAGTCTTAATTTCTTTAAACTCACATCAAAGAATTTGTAATTCATGATGAAAATAATATATCTATAATAAAAACATTATGAATAAATTGGCGGTAGACTTTTGGGTGTGAACCTTACATTGTTCTATTATTTTAGGATAGCGTTATTAAAGTTCACACACCATAAATATTTTTAAATAACTAGTATTGGAAAGAATTAAATGTATATATTGAAACGAGAAATGGGTTACCTAATAAAAAAAGTACTTATTGTTGCGTTGCTTATTTCTTGACTCATCAGAAGGTTTAACCTTTTCTTCTTTACATTGTGGATTAATTTGTGATAACATGTCTAAGTACTTTTAAATAATGGGTAATTTAAACACTAATTCTATTGTGTGTCACAAATCATGTTTTATAATAGACACGTTTGAAGATGGAGATGAAATAATTGCATGAATTGGTCCCACACCTGAGTACGAGATTTTTACCTATATTTCCCCTGCAGAGTTTGTTCAATTTATTACATATTTAGATCATGGATAGTATTATTTATTAGATGGTATATGATATCTGAGGTTGTATATAAATCTTTTTTGTAATTGTAAAATAAACTGAACTAAATAAATTTGTTTATTCATTTTTGTGTGGCATATTCTTTTAAAGAATTGAGAAATTTACAATCATACCAATGCAGAGAATCACTTGATAGTCAACAATGACAGACAAAATAAACAATAAATCATTGCATTAAACATCCTTTACTGTCATTTGGTTTATTATACTATGGGGAGATCTGGTAATTATGTTGTTATACATATATGCAATAAAAGAATGAAGTGTAATTGTCTTTCTTTAAAGGGCTGCAGCAGTTATTTGTTTAGCTATATATGTTTATACAATATACAAAAAGAAGATGTGGTATGATTGCCAATGAGACAACTATCCACAAAAGACCAAAATGACACAGACATTAACAACTATAGGTCACCGTATACAAAATTGTTTCTAAAATTCAGATTTGTAGGTCGCCTAAACAATCATGCTGTATCAAAGACCCATTGTTGGCCTTCGACTGTTTTCTGCTCTTTGGTTTGGTTGTTGTCTCTTTGTCACATTCCCCATTTTCATTCTCTATTTTATATAACCTTCAATTCAGAAAAAGTTATGTAATCAAAAATCAAAATAATTCAAGCTCGAAATATAGGTCACATTTACATGTACACATGTATTTATTTGAGGCTTGTTCTAGAAACAGTCCAACTAATTGTCGATTCAACTCCGATGAAGTTATGGACAAAATGGAAATTTTATCTTTTTTGTAAATGTTCTAGCTGCAGTGTACAAAATGCTACTTCTATTTTTTATGAATAAAAGGAGATAATGGTATTCAAAATACACAAACACCCATCAACATCTGTCGAGATTGCTTTGTTTATTTGTTCTAGATATGACATTTTAAAATCATTTTGATATTTTTATTACTATGTAGTTGCTTTATTATAACTCTGCACTTTTAATACCATTTCACCTGCAGCTGACACAAAAAAAAACCAATTACAATAATTCTGTGTTTTATTTTTGAAGGTTTGTTTTATCTGCGGTATCCCCTGCAGTTGTAGTACCAAGTCTCTTGAACCTGTCAGACAGAGGTTATGGTATAAATAAAGGAATTCCTACATTAGTGATAGCAGCAGCCAGTATAGACGATGTGTTAGCCATCACTGGTTTTGGTGTTGTACTTGGTATGGCGTTTTCTACAGGTAGGTACTAAATGCTCTCTGCATTATGTCAATGAGAAGGTTTTGTTTCAAATGTTATATGATGGCTGTGAGGCAGTTTTGTTTTGTTTTTTGAAACCATTAAGTTTATTATGAAATGATTTTAAAGGAAACATTTGAATGGTATTTCATATAGGTGAGGTAGTTAATAGTACAGTGGTTTAGAATGTATAGTTATGGTTGTGAAACAGCTTAGCTTTGAATATAGTCAATGTACAAAAACGAATTTGAAGCAGTTTCCCTGCTGCTGGTTTCAAATTGATACTTCTGTTGTACCTTCTTGGCATTCGACATATCCCTATGTTTTACTTTCTATAATCAGTGGCAGATCCAGAACTTTTCCTAAGGGAAAAGCTCCAGTTATGCTTCAATGATTCCCTATATAAGCAACCAAATTTTTCCAACGAAAGGGGGGCCCGGGCCCCCCTGGATCCGCCTATGATAATGACTCTTCTGACTGTAGTTTATCTTATCATTATTTAGCATCATTTGTATGCTTGTTCAAGAGTTACATTGTTATTAATTTGCTGACTGTTCATGCTGTAGGCAAAGATGAAGTCATTTGGGGCGAAAGTAAAAACTTAGCAGTAAAATTTTATTTTCTACGAAGTTGATGAAAAGAAGATTCAGGGTTAACCACATTTTGTGTGTTTCTTTTTAAAATATTTTTCTACTTGAAAAAAATGTATAAAGGATTTCTATGTAAAAATAGGTTCCATCATTTCTCCTAGGTCACTAAAACGACCTTGGATAAATAAGAGACAAGAGTGTATTCAAAACATAATGCTGATCTAGCATATACTGACGTCACATATAAACATTGTCTTCAGTAGGTACTCATTCATTAATTAAAACTGTCTTCAAAAGGTTTTAAATATTTTGTAATAGGGTTTGTATACATGTTATTGCTGATCCATATTGCGTCAGATATATTGATGGTATCAACTCTTATTAAAGACCTAAAGTAGATGATTATTTGATAGGATCTAAGGCGGTTCTTTGATGGTTTTTGGTCTAATCATGTAATGGATGAACATAACCCATGTGACATTTACTTAAATTGTTATATAGCTAGATATGTTTCATAATTTTCAATAACATAAAGGTCACAAAACTTTTGATATACGCTATCAATATTTATCAATATGATTAAAACTCAATTTTATTGATTCTTTGTAAGAAAATGGGTTCACTGACACTTGATAGGTCTACACATTAGGCTTGGTTGGATATGTTCTGTTAAATATTCCAATATCAAGCACAGTCATAAAATGGAATACAAAACAAAAGAAAAATATTTTTGAAAAGAAATGTTTGAACTGTGTTAATGGGTGGATTGTTTTCCCTGATATTATAGACACATTGTCATTAACAAATAACAAAAGCTTCTCATTAACAATTTGAACTTGTTAGTTTCCTTGTTCTTGACTGTAACTGTAAGCAAATTTCTCCTGTATACATAAAAAAATTGAACTTCGTAGTTCTCTTATAAAAAAAAGTTGCTGTTAATGATTGCCAATGTGACAACTTCCCACCAGACCAAATGATGTAGAAAAAAGAAACTATTGTCCATTGTATGGCCTTCCACTATGAGCAATTCCATAATGCAAAGCAAGTAATAAAAGGCCTGACTTGACAAATGTAGCCCAATTTAAAAAAAAAAGGAAACTAAGGTCCTGATTTATGTACAAAACTATTAATAAAATGCAAATATTGTTGTACAGGAACACTTGATTACAGGCTCTTGACTTGGGACAGGCACATACAGAATGTGGCAGGGTAAAACATTTTTGCTCATCATATCGAAACAAAGTCCCATAAAATACAATTAACAAAAAGGCTAAAAATCAAAGAACCGTTCTTAGAGTACTCAGTTACTGCTAAAAGCTAGTTCAAAGCCAACAAACTCTGGTAGAAAAATCTTAATTTGTATACAAGACCAAAATGTCAAACAGTACACATCCAATGGATTTTTTACAGTCAGAGAAAAACACCATCATGCTCCATGCCAAAAAAACAACAACTATCGAGTATATTCCAAAAAGATACTTCTGTAATTATAGTTTCGTATAATTTTTCTGACACTTTTCATCTAATTTTTTAAAGGAAAATAGTTCTTTTTTGCACTCTGTTGAATGCTGTTCTATTATCTATTATTATTTGAGAATATTAGCTACATTATGTATTTAAAAAAGTCTGTTAATTTCCAGTAGAACCAAATTTACTACCTTTAAACAATTACTTTTAATTGTATACCATTAGATAGCTGATTACCAGACAATTCAATTACAAAAGTGTCATTTCAGAGACATCAGTGGTACTAAAGATGTCTCTTGTCTTATGGAACTGTAATCAAAAAGTTTAAGCTATCATTTCAATTTCACAAGGAAATCATAAATAATCAAAATTTCATTTTTTCATCTGACATTTTATTTATTTGACATATTTTGACCACAATCACTCAAACTTTCTAAATAAGTCTTAATTTTAGGATGCTCAAGTGTACAATTCTTCACAGATTTTATAAAACTTATGTTCTATCAGCAATATCTCGAACCACTTCAAATATCAGTGCTGATCAACTATTTTTAAAAGAGTTAATGTCCCTTGGAATATTAATTTATGGAAATGTCATTGTAAGTGCTATCATGTATGCAATTTCTGACATATTTTTATCAAATTTACATAAAGGGTTTCTAAAAGCAATGTCTCTGTCAAATTAGTGCCAATCAAATATTTGTTAAAGAGTTATGTCCCTTGGAAATATAACTTACAATGGAAATTGCTTTGTATTTGCTCTCAAGCCTTCATTTCTCTGGGATATTTATAAAAAGTTTTAAAGAACAAAAAAAAGATAGATAAAAAAATGTGCAGCCTAAGGGAAATTGAAACTCTGCTCTTTTATACCAGTAGTTTATCCTTTCTCATTCCAGATTTTACAATCTGTAATTAAAATTTTAGAAATAATGTGTGAAGAATTTGATAATTCTACATGTGTTACTTGTCTGCAATCAAGTTACCATGTGTGTCCTGTAACTTTGTTGTTCATTTCCATTCTGTAAAAAAAGAGTATGATATAATAATGTACTAAGAGGATTTTGATGAATTTGATTTAAGCATCATTAGTTTCACTGAATTTATTTTTGATATTACTTGACCTTCATCATTATTGATTTAAAATTATCAATAATTTTTATGACAATTTAATAGTTGAAATAATGGACCAAAAAGTTGGAGGTTTAATTTCTGCTATGTCATGATGATAATTCAATATAATCTGTGATATTTTGACATTCTCTTTAAAACTGTATGACAATGAAATATGAATGGTCCATTTTAACAATAGCATTTTGTGATATTTAAGGTAATTAATAAGAACAAAAATAGACTTGCATCATCTGTGTGTGGACATGAATTAATGAATTTTACTGTATCTCTTGTGTGGAACTTTAAATAAAGCAATGATTATTTTCTGTTTATATTAAAGAGAAGCTATTAACAAAACTTCAAGATTCTATTACAAATAAATAAAGGCAACAGTAGTATACAGCTGTTTGAAACTCATAAATTGATTGAGAAGAAAACAAATCTGGGGTTACAAACTAAAACTGAGGGAAACGCATCAAATATAAGAGAAGAACAGAAACACAACATTAAAATGTAACACACACAGAAACGAACTATAATATAACAATGGCCATTTTCTTGACTCGGTACAGGACATTTTAAGAAAAAATGGTGGGTTGAACCGGGTTTTGTGGCATGCCAAACCTCCCGCTTTTATGGCAATGTTAAATATAACATTAAAATGACAACATTACATGACAGGACTACACTACAAATAAATGGGAGAATATGCTAGACGTAAGTTTTGTCCACACAAGACTTACCAGTGACTCTCAGATTAAAAAAGTTCAAAAGCCAAAACAAGTACAAAGTTAAAGAGCACTGAGGACCAAAAGTTCCAAAAAGTGGTGCCCATTAAGGCTAGGGTTTTCTGCCTGGGATGAGAACATCCTTGTTATTTAGAATAATTCATACTTTTGCAAACAGTAAATTTTATAAAATGACTATATTAGAGATATACATGATAAAACTGAAGTGGTGACTAACTACAGAATGAAAACAGATACATTACATATAACAACCTGTTAATATAAGCCTTTAAAAAGATTTTTTTTCAATCCGCATAATCTCTTGAACCCTAGCTTTTCATTGATCTGTCTGTTCAAAAGTATATCTGATTTATCTCTCAGATTTTTTGATCTGTATTTTTATGGAAATATATAACTAAATTAAATGTTTCTATTAAAGATGAAGAAATCAGAGGCAGATTTAGAGGGTTTTTCAGGGGGTCAGGCCCCCCCCCCTTGTTTTGGGGAAAAAATTGGTTGATTATATAGAGAATCACTGAAGTATGACTGAAGCAGGCCCCCTCTTAGGCAGTCAGTGGGCCCCCACTTATGAAAATTTCTGGATCCGCCACTGGAAATTAATGCAATCAGATATTTTATTAATTTGTAGATTCTGTAGATATATGACCTTCCCTTGCCAGCGTTTATAAGATGCTTTTTAAAAACATCAAATACATCTTATCTTATATCATCTTTTAAGTTACAAACCAATCAAAAAGTAGTATTTTTGCCAGACCTTTTATTTTTTTACATGATAGATGGAACATTAAGGAACATACTTAAAAATCTGGTCAGAAAAAACTTTCACCTCTTAGTATGATACCTGTTATAAAAATGACGATAATACAGAAAAATAAAAAAAACTATTCAAAGTTAAGAATGTAAGAAGATACCACCGGAAGCAACTGTTCAATGTACTAAATCGGCTAATATAAAAATATTCTTTTAACGCTTTCCTTCATTGCATTACAGCTTCATATTTTGTCATGAGTTAGGTCTTCAAAAATATTGATTTGAATATCACATCAAACCAAAATAATTTGTACAGATATTTTTTGCTGAAAATTTAAAAATGAGATTTTTATATGGTGTGAATTCTTTTTTGAAGGAAAATCTATAATGAAAAAACGGCAAACTGTATTTCTTTTTATGCTGCTGCTGCTAGGCAAAGGGAGCATTAAGTGTTACCCATAACCGTTGGTCCTTCTGTTTGCTGTCTTTCCATCAGTCCTTCTGTCTTTTTCATATTTTCTCATATTATAAGTAAGCATGAGCAAGGGCATTCACTGTGTCCTCAGACACATTGTTCTTTCTTTTATTAGTATTTTGGTGTAATAAAAATTATATTAAATTTTCAGATTTTATATAAATTTAGGTTGTAATTTGATTAAAACTTTGTAACAATATTGACTGCTGTATGAAGATATCTTTTCTGTTTTTATTCGTAGATTGACTTGAAATGATGCCAAGGTCCAAACAATGACTTATTTAATATATATAAGGCATAAAATTCTGAACTTTGTTTACAAACAACGTATAACATCGGTGAGATTTTGTAAGAGGATAGGTTGCATTATTTCAGTTAAAAACTCCCACCGATTCTATTTATAGATATAAGAATAAAGTACAGAGTTGAGATGATTGTCAGATTTATCTTACAAAACTTTGATGAATAGAATAACCCCCACTATGCGAGGAAACTTTGGGCTACAGTTGTAATCCATATAAGTAAATATAAATAATCTTGCCTTTGTGTTACTCAGAAGGTAGATCAAATATAAAGGTTATATAAATGAATAGATTCACAGGTAGATTGGAATTAAATACGACTGTGAAATGGATTTCTATACATGTAGCTTTTAAAGATCAATCTTGGTCTTTTGTATTCCTCTTGTGAATTATAACTTGCACTACATTTTACTTTTATTTGAAACTGACAGACTTTTAAAAGTCTCAGATTTGTAATTGCTAACTTTTAGGTTAGATTGATTAAATAATTACAGCTTTTTCTACTCTTTCAATAATTCGATTTTGATATGACACATCGAATGATTTCAGCTTAGAAGCTTAGTATTAAATCTTAGTATGCATGATAACATAAAAAAGGAATTGAATGCTTATTCAGCAATATTCTAATCGAATGAAGACATTTAAAGAAATGCACATTAAAATAAAGTTTTGTAAAAAAATACTTGAAGAGATTATATTAGGAATCAAGGTTGTTATATAATAAAGTCATGAGAAACATGCATGGGTTGTAAGCATATTTAATGAACTTGAAGTTATCAGGTGAAAATAACTAATTGAAAATGAAGAGAATTCGATAATGAACCATGTGATGTATTGGGTATGAGTGCTCTTTTTTAGTCATTTTGACATGGTATAAAAATTATAGCATAGCCATACCCATTTCCAATGGTGGACATAATTTATTGTTTTTAAAGGAGTAGGTTCAGTAAGACCCCTTCTTGGCCCCAAAATATAGCAGTTTTACAAAATTGTTAAAATGTAAACCTTTAGTTATTTATTGGACAGTAGAATGCTTCTGCTACATAAATATGAGCTGTTTTTGACCATACAATGCACATATATCCGGTACTAGCACCATTAAGTCATGCTAAATTACTGAAATCCTCATAATTCTAGCATTTTAGTTAAATTTTAGACGGATTTTGTGTAAAACGAAAGTGCCGCATTCGTGTTCATCCTTAATATTGAAATGTAAGTTGTATTTTATGATAATACATAACATATATAAAGGTTGAGGATGAACACGGATGCGGCCACTTTCCTTTTTACCAAAAACCATCTGAAAAGTGACATTTTTCGGCATATTAGGTAGATTTTTCATATTTGAGCTTGAATCGGATCGTTTTTAATGACTTAATTTGTTAAAATCTTTCACATAAACTAATTAATTCAAATAAAATAGACACTTAAGGTTTTAAAAAGTGGTCAAAATCTTTCGTCAGATGAACTTGAAATTTGAGGCCAAAATCGGTCCTTACCGGACCTACTCCTTTGGGATAAAATAGAGCTCTTTATATACATAAAATTGGCACCTGTCTATTGTTAGGACCATATATTGACCTCTATATGTCTGTTTGGCTATTTGTGTAGTTTGGTTGGTGCTTCATTGGTAAATATCCTACATCTCCTGTTAAGTACTTGAATTTCTGGTTCACCCATTATGAAGGAATCTTTGAAAATTAGTATTTACAAATAATAATATATTAAATTCACTGTATCAGTATTCTGTTTCAAGATAACGGTTAACCACTCTTCATACAACACATTACAGTTTAACTCAAATGTATTTTTTCCTTTACCCTGTCAACTTTTATTAGAAAATAAACTTTTCCTCTGAAAAGTACTGTCAATAAGACTAATGTTTAAATACATGTACTGCAAAATGTTTTTAAAGTTGAATATTTCGGAAAATATTCTCAAAATAAGATAAATAACTGACTGGGCCTTACTAAAACTAATGTCAATTCTTACCAAACACTACACTATTCATATAACAATTAATATGGTTAAAACAGGGCACTTTTAATAGACATGATTATGTTTTGGGAAATTTTTGCAATGCTTCCTAGCCATGAAGGGTCTGTGGAATGACTTGACAGGTTTAATTGTACTACAGACAATAAAGTCAAAGCTATGGAACAATAGTAAAGCTTTTAGGTGAAGGCTGCCAGAAGAATCGATTCACAAAGAACATGAAACTAAGATTTGCATTTTTATGAAATTGATAGAAGTTTAGAGAGTGACCTATAAGATATTCAATATAATATGACTTGCATTGATTTTTAAAAGAGACCTTATGCATTCCTTTTGATATTTACTGTGCACCACTTTTTGAAATCAATGATTTTTATTTCGAATCAATAGACCACTTATATTCATAAGAAAATTTAATGAAATTTTAAATACTCTATTGCATGAGTTCTCAAAAGACCCACCTCAAGCAATAAATTGAAATAAGATGTTTAAATCCAGGGGGGTGAATTTTCACTAATTATTTGAATATTCTTCCAAGATAGTTGACAATTAATGGTCATTTGTCAACACAGAATTATTTATCTACAAAGAAATAAGTCACACACATAGAACTATTATTTGTACAAGTCAGTTACAAAATTAATGATCCATAATTTGTTTTTGAAAGAAGAATTTGTGAAGTTCTTTTTAAAATAAAAGAAATATAAAGATAATTTTAACCACAAAATAATGGAAGGCATAAACCTATATAAAGACATATGTCTATCATTGTTGTTTTGATATAAACAAAAATATGCTATACCGAGGGGGGATAGGACCTTAATCGGGACTCCAGGATCGGGTGTTTTTAAGCTCCGGATTTCGTGAATGACCCTTTCAGGATCCGGGAATTTTTTTTCGAATTTCGGGACCTCAGGATTTCGTTTTTTTAAGCCCAGGATTTCGGGATCTGGTGCTTTTAAGCCCGGGATTTCGGGGTCAGGACCCCTCCTACCCCCTCTCTATACTGTAATGGTCATTTATGAAAAACAAGGTTGAGTGGGTCCTGTCTGCAGATTGGGGTGTCCAGTGTTCTTGATTATGTTTTGTTGTTTGTTTTCTATATCATTGACTTGGAAAAGGACATTTAATAGGACCCCCTTCATTCCTGGCAATTTGGTTAGTATGAGGGGTCTATACAAAGACTTATAAAGATCTATTGTGAGTTCAATTTAGATTGGATCAAACCAAAAAAAAAATTATTCAGAAATAGGCTTTTTGGATGTGCACAGTGCAGTCCTCACATCTCTAGGCATACAATTCTGTGAACACCTATCTGGTTCCTCAGCGTTCACCTTAGCCCCAAAAATGCACAACAATTAATTAATTGATTATAATGCATAGTTTATCTGTAATTTTTAAGGCCATATTCTTCAAAATTTCCATTAATGTCTGAAATTACTAAGGATTATCCATTATGAACTCTACGATAAAATTGTTTGCTTTTAATATTGGTGAGAAACAGTAAAAATAAACCTTTCCTTTTAAATCTCTCCTGCTGAGAAAAATCAATGTAATTATTCCTCTCTCAACATTAATCATTTAATGTTAAATTAATGGTAAATAAGCAAAAAACTAAAAGCGCTTTTTAGCTGTGTCATAAAATATGATATAATCACAGCCTTCATAGTAAATATTAATTTTAGTGTAGTGAGCATACTATCAATTTACAATGCAACATCAAATTATTAATTAATAAATCCATAATATTAGTAGAATTTTAACTTTGATATTATTCTGTATGAACCCTACATATTTATAACCATATGTTCTGATTCAAAAGAAAAGTTATCGTTTGCATTAAAGTTTATTAAAGCATTTTATAAGATTACAATATTAACATGTAATATCCAGTCTTGAGAGTTTATTATATCATATCAAAATTTTTAATTAATAAATCCATTATATTAGTTAATAATTTTAACTTTGATATTATTCTGTATGAAGTTTTGAACCCTACATATTTATAACCATATGTCCTGATTCAAAAGAATAGTTTTCGTTTTCATAATAGTCTAGTAAGGCATTTTGTAAGACTATTTTATTTAAACATGTAATATCCAACTTAAGAATTTATAATACATGTAATGATTAATTTTTAAGACTAAGTAGAAGTAATATTGGATGATTGTGTATGCTTTAATCTGCTATTTAAATAATATTTGACAGCTTTATGTTGATTTTCTTTGGATCAGTAATTATTCTGCATTAGGAAATATTAATTCAGTAATCCTTAAATTAACCCTTTCAATGTGAAGTAGATATTGTATAACTTATCTGCTTACAAACCACAGTTTGGTAATTAGTACTGTGCTGTCTTTTAATATTGTCATTAATCCTTAAAGCTAAAGTGAAATTAGAAAAAAAGGGGGATTTTTTTTTTATTGTGGTGCTTAAAGAATTTTAATGTATAATTAAAAACTCATATGTAATGTTTATGTGCCAGAATATCTGGTCTCTTTTTGTTTGAACTGTAGTGTATGTACATACAACGTACAAGTGGAATCCTTTCTAAGTACGTACCAAGTTGTACTTTAAAATAAAAATATCTATCTGTCAATTAGCGTTCTGTTCACAGTGAATAACTGCATTGGTGAATAAATGGTTATTTTAACATCACAGTTTTATCTTTTAGTTGCCTCTATGCTCTGGCTATGCTCTGGTTTCCCCCACCAAGAAAAACTGAGTGCCATAATATAGTGTGCTGAAAGTGTTTTTAAACACCAACATATAATCAATCAATCCAGGCTCAAGAGAAAACAAATACACATCAAAAGTGAGAGAGAGAAAAGGAAAGATGTTTTATGTTATTTTTAGAAGCTTATTTTCCTCCATTGATTAACATTCTAACATTTTATTTTTTTGTAGGTGATATTGCTGTGTCTATAATAAAAGGACCAGCAGAAGCACTTCTAGGTGTGGCATATGGAGTGATTGGTGGAATAGTTCTCTGGTACATTCCAGCTAAAGGGGTAGGATTACAGTCAGAACATATCTCTTCATAAATTGTAGGAAGAAAATAATATCTTTCTTGTATTCAAGCACAAACTTCATTGCTTTGTCCATGCATGAAAGCAATATCATAGTAATAACAAAGCTTTCATTGATCACATGCTAAGAACCAATTACAAATCCATATCTTAAACCAACTAACAAGTAAGAGAGTTGGTAACGAAGAAAAAACCTTTGAAGTGTTATTGTTGTTTTTCCTGTCAATATAACACGGTAATACTTCCATGGTCCAATTGCCAACTAATATATTAGTTAAAGTACACACAAATTTAATGATATATCTGCAATGTATGAAAATTGGCACCAAGAAAAAGAAAGACTTTCATTGGATTAATGTTATAGAAAACAATTTGTCACTAATATAAAATTATGGAGATGTGGTTTGATTGCCTTTGAGACAACTATCAAAGACCAGGTAACCGGGAGTGAAAAAAACTTTTGGGCTTTGTATGGCCTTCAACAATGAGCAAAACCCATGCCATATAAGTTTGGTTTTAGATACTCATTTTTCTTGTATCAATTTCAATCTTGGACATTAAATAAACTTGAAAATATAAATATAGATTCAACTAGTATTTGTTTTCATATTTGTTAGTTACCAGTATGTCCCTTAGAACATATTCATCCATATTTTAAACAACATTGTATACATTATTTTGCAGGATAATTTCATTTTCTACCGAGGTATGACATTACTAGGGGCTGGATTATTGGCAACATTTGGTAGTGCTGCAATAGAACTGTCTGGAGCAGGACCTCTAGGTGTTCTAACTATAGCATTTGTTGCTGCTTTCAGATGGAGGAAAGAGAAAAAAGATAATGATCAGGTTTGTTGAGGACAAATAAAATTCTGTGTATTGAATCTTGACGTATACATGCATGCATATACTTAAATTAGTTGTGTAGTCATCTTAAGTTATACTTTTTTTGGTCACTTAAATTTCAAAATCAAAAATATCTTTCAAATGAAACCCTTCTGTGTTTGTCCTGTTGTTTTTATCCTGCAATATAACATTGAAGCTACAATGTATAATATTCTGGGGACATATTAGTATAGAAGCAAGTCAAGTT
Organism: Mytilus edulis; assembly: GCF_963676685.1. Lineage (NCBI taxonomy): Eukaryota > Metazoa > Mollusca > Bivalvia > Mytilida > Mytilidae > Mytilus > Mytilus edulis. The sequence goes on along the minus strand of NC_092352.1, from coordinate 26,943,730 downwards.
CAAAACCAAAATTATTAAAGCAAATAATGTGATGTAAAAATTTCAAAGATTTGAATGAGATTTACTTTCACTAAAAGAATAATATTGAAAAACTTTAAAAAAAAAAATAAAAGAAAATAGGGTCACAATATTTTTTTATGTGAAAAACGCCTGATTGAGTTTATTAAAATCATTGCTAAACAGGAGGCTACCATCCACACTTTAATTATCCCCACTTTAAAAATAGTGAATTTAGCACAGCATTCTCTATATCCTATCCATGAACATTCAAGAAATATATCATTGAAATATTTACTCCAATATTCATGCTGCAAAATAATGTGTAATGATATAACTGCACTGTTTAAGAAAATTACATAAATTGTGCATTGTTTGTAAATCTAGTAGTAGTATATGATAGAAAAATATCAATGTTATTGTTAAAGTCATATTTAAATTTGGAGTTATCTTCCTTTGTACACAATTGTTTCATAGTATTGGCTTCCATTTCACAATTCAATGCAATGTTTAATTTTTAGTTTCCACAGTAAAGTGAATTTATATCAATACCCTTCAGCGCTTATGAGCACTTAAATTTTACTTATTTTTCAATGGTGTCATTTCAGACTTTGCACGCCAAAAGTCTAATATTGATTTTGCTTCAGGTAGTATGATTTGGCAATTATTTTTTCAACATTTCAGGACCCAATCAAAGACATTGTTGCCATATTGTGGATGTTGTTCCAGCCCATTTTATTTGGACTAATCGGTGCTGAAGTACAAATATCAAAAATAGACGGACAGACAGTAGGTAAGTGAAAAGAAATTAAAGGTTAATGATATGAATATACAGCCAAAACAATTGTGTTAAGGTGGCACATCACACTACAGGGAGAAAACTCACGATCTATTGTTACGGAAATATTAAACTTTTCAATCATAAGTGTTTGTCAAACTGCTACATATCCAATGAAATTTTTCCAATAAAGTGTGCAGTTTGAATTTGTTTTTCAAATTTTATATTTTTGTCAAAGGCTAAAAGTGAATATTTTGTTAAAATTGAATGAAAATTGAATGAACCAAATTGATTTGAGTCAATGTGTTTGGTACAACCTTTAAAATATATTCCTTATGAAAATGATAAGAAATCCTTTATAGAAAACAAAGAAAAAGAAGATTTGGGACCAAATTGGCCGTATGGTGAAATATATTTGAAACTTTCTCAAATTTTAAGAATTAAATGTAAAATGTATGAACAAAGCTATTTTGTGAACAAAGCTATTTTAGTTCAGTAAAAATCTTAAACATCTTAGATAAGCAAATTATTTAGTGCATGATTTATATTTCCTAGTATAGCTTAAATCTTTATATGAGAAACCTTTGTAAATGCCAAGAAACATTAACAGCACAAATTAAGTTTATAACACAATTAATTATATATTTTTTGTTCTCCAACCATATTTTAATTTGTTTAATTTTCTTCAGGTTTGGGAATGGCAACTCTTTCCATTGGTATGGTAGTTAGATTGGTCGTATCATTCCTAGCTGTATTTAAATCTGGTCTAAACTTCAAAGAAATGTTATTTATTCCATTTGCATGGTTCCCAAAAGCAACAGTTCAGGTAAGGAGATATTTACATAGTGCATTTATAATGTTGTTAATTTTGTGAAAATTATTTCATATACTTTTAATGACAGAAAATGCTAGTCCTTCTTAAACACTGCTGTAAAAATCAATACAGCAAAAGGTTATAAACACTCCATTAAAACAAACTGACATTAACAAAACTGTATCTGAGATTACCCACAAAGAACTCTGTTCTATGGGTATCTCTTCCACCTTCTAAAAAACATACTCGTACCTAGTCTTATAACCAAGTGCTTTTATTTTGCGAAAATTTATTGGTTCTTTTTAGCAGAATAGTCCAAAACTTTATATGGATGAGAAGATTGTATTGATATTTTTTATGAACAATTTTGACTTTGTGATTTCAGGCTGCTATTGGAGGTGTAGCACTTGATGCCGCCAGAAGGAAAGGAGATGCCACATTAGAAGCATATGGAGAGATCATTCTTACAATGGCTGTCTTATCAATTATCATAACAGCACCAATTGGTGCAATAGCTATTGCCATCACAGGACCAAGGTTATTGAAAAGGACTGTAAAAGACAAAGAATATGACGAGGAAGATGTGCAGAACACTGATGAACAGGCAGAAATCACCAAAGTTTAACATTAATTGTAGTCATTTCATCATTTATAAATATGTTAGCATATCATTTGTGAATAAATACCTCACTATTTTATATTAAGAATTGTTTTATGTTATTGTATATTTGTCTTAATTTACATGATAAACTAGATAAAAGATTATGTGGTAAATATTTTTCTCAGCTTTTTGCCGATTTCAGTCATTTACAAATATTTCATATCTAACAAACCATTCCTTATTAAGATTATGATATGTTATTCAATTTCATAAAATAATGATCAAAGGTTTTATTGGAACAGTTTCAGTGACCTTTTCTTTCTTTTTTTCAAGACATTATAGGGTTTTTGAACCTCATTACATCAATATTCTTAGTCTGTTTTCTAGACATATTGAAGGGGAAGTAATTATGTTTTCTAGACTTATTGTAGGGGAAGTAATTACAAGATTAGAATGAAACTTATCATAAAATGTACAAACACAATGTTGATATTGACATTAACTCTCTATTACTGAATCAGATTTTACTTCTTGATAACTTTAAAGGAGGGGAGAGGGAAGTAATTTATATTTTTAACAAGTATTATTATGAAAAATAGATATTTTTTTATAAACTAAAAGACAGTTTTTAAATGTTCCTATAGTCTAGTCATATTGTGATTGTGGATATTACTGAAAATAAAAACATTTGATAATACATATTTGCTTGCCAATTTCTTTTAAGAGCTTAGATATAAATGACGATATATAAATAAAAATGAGAAGATACAGTATGATTGCAAATGAGACAATCACAAGAGACCAAACGACATACGAGTTAACAACTTTAGGTGACTGTACAAACTTAAAAAATTAGAAGAACACATACAGCATAGTCAACTATAAAAGGCCCTGAAATAAATAATTGGAAAACAATTTCAAATGAGAAAACTAACATTTCCAGATTTAATTATAAATAATGAATGACAAAAAAAAACACCAACAAATGATTTACAGCAACAAGGACAAGTACTGAATTACAGGCTCCTGACTTAGGACAGGCATGTACAGAATGTTGTGGGGTGTAAACTAGTTTGCTGGATTTAAACCCTCCCCCTAACCTGGGACAGTGGTAAAACAGTACAACATAAGAACAAACTATAAAAATCAATTGAACAGGGCTTTACTCATCTGATCAATAAAAAGCTGAAAAACAACTCACAAAAACACAGACCAGATAAAGAAGGGAATTTAATCTAACAATTTATCATTACATTCCACTGTACCAAAAGTCAAAAATTGCTCTGACATCAAATGTATATTTCAGGGACTGATTGAATGCAACTAGTCCCCAAAAGAGGATGTCAGACAATATAATCATCACACTATAACTGAAAAATATCAGCACCAATTCACTGGGATTAAAGGGAGAAGGCAGAAATTAATTGTCTAAATGCAAAAACTGTTTTTCTGTGAAAAGTAAGACAAAACACTAGTCTAATCATTATACAGTATATTACAACAAGAGTGCACATGCTGAAATGTCTCACCTTCTTTACTAATCATTGATATTATGTTGATAGTCCTAAATATAAAGCTTTACTACAACTATCACTTAAACTTAACATGTTCTAAGGAAATGAGGTCAAGGTCATATAAACCAAACAAGAAATACATGCACACCTTACAAACATTCAATACACTAAATATAGTTGACCTCTTGCTTATAGTTTCTAAGAAGCTGACCTAACCAAGTTCAAAATTGTGGTCAAGGTCAAATAACACATGCGTGACTGACATGTACATTATAAAATATTTCCGTACACCAAATATAATTGACCTATTGCATATAGTATCAGAAAAAAAGACCAAAACTGAAAAAACTTAACTTTGACCCCTGAACCATGAAAATAAGGTCAAGGTCAGATGACATGACATGTACACCTTACAATCATTCCATTCACCAAATAATAATAATACTTTATTCAGAAGCAATACAGCTTATAGAATATACAATTTTACAATACTTTTTTGAATGCATCAGTGAAATATAAATACAATAATTATTAATACAAGTACACACCCGTGATATCGCGGGTCCGTGACTGAATTAAAGTACTAGTATATAACTATGCCTAAGCCTTATTTTAGTAATTGGTATTGTCATCTGATAAGTCATGTCGATTATAAGATACACAGTTTTCTCTGCTTTCAAATCTTTCTGTTTGAACCCGTCGACCTGGAACTCATCAGTTATTGGAAATATTAATTATTTGGAAAACAAAAGGTCCTGGCTATCCAGGAATGGAGTATTTTTTAATCAACAGCATTGTCCTATATTAGTTATCTTAGAAAGTCTTGCTGATTGCTGAATAAAACTACAACAGGGAATAATTTGACAATGATTGAATTTAGTAGTGTCAGTCCTTTGATTATGACCCGTGTATATAGCAAAACCCTAAATACACCGTTTGGTGGTGCGCCTGTCAAATGCGAAACGTACAGATCAGGTAATAGCTGAATATACTATTTGTATCGGTATCGGATTCGACCCGGAACTTATTAATTATTGGCAATATTAATTATGCTGAAAACAAAAGGGTCTAGAGTGGTGTAATTTTTAATCTACACCATTGTCCTATATTAGTTATATATAGAGTTGAATTCTTTGATTTTTCGTTTTTACCCGATGACGGCTGACAAATTGGACCTCGTAATTTTAGTATTATAGATAGTAGACCTATTGCATATAGTATAAGAATAAAATGTTTTGCAGAGGTCAAACCCTGAACAGTTGGGGCAGGTATGGACACAACATTCAAGCTTGAACGAATGTGGTCTAAGTACTTACAAATTTTAAATTGGATATTTACCTTTTATGGTCCAATATTCAAAATCTAAATACATGCTTAGATTCAGCATATCAAAGAACCCCAATTTTTGATGAAAAATAACCAAATTTTAATTTTAAACCCTTTTGACCTCAAAGGGGCCCAAAATCATAAATCTAAATACATGGTTATATTTGCAGAAACCCATATATTCAATTTTAACAAGGAATTATTTGAATCTGGAATAATTTTGAATTCAAGAAAATTGATGAGAAATTTATGATGAAAACTAACCCAACTAACCATGCGCGCATGACTAATGGTGGTTAGTTAGTTCATACTGAAATGATAGTGAAAGTAAAATTAACCTTAGCCATGCGTGCAAAGCTAACCCTATTTAGTTAGGTTAGTTTTCATCATACATTTCTAATCAATTTTCCAGAATTCAAAATTATTCCAGATTCAAATAATTCATTGTTTTTTTGTTAAAATCAAACAAAGTTTAATTTTGGACCAACTTGAAAACAGGGCTCATAATCAAAAATCTAAATACATGTTTAGATTCAGCATTTCAAAGAACCCCAAGAAATCATTTTTTGTGAAAATCAAACTACCAGGTAAGTTTAATATTGGACCCTTTGGGGAATTTAACCTTAAACTCAATCCCAACCTTCCCTTTTGTTATATGGAACCTTGTGGTACAATGTCAGAGAGATCCATACACTTACACAAAAGTTATTGTGTGGAAACAAGAAAAATGCTTGTTTTTGGCCCTTTTTTTACCCTTAATTCCTTAACTGTTGGCCCTATAACCCCTAAATTGAATCTTAACCTTTTACTTGTGGTATCAAACATTGTGGTACAATTTTAGAGCAATCGAAATATCTATACACAAGTTATTATCCTGAAACTAGAATAATGCATGTTTCCGGCCCCTTTTGGCCCCCTAATACCTAAACAGTTAGGACCATCGTCCCCAAAATCAATCCCAACTTTCCTTTTGTGGTATTGAACCTTTTTTAAAAATTACAAAGAAATCCATTTACTTAAACTAAAGTTATTATTATTAAAGTCTTTAGACGACCATGCAGACAACTACGAGGATAGGATACCATTATACGATCCAAAATTTTTTTTGCTGTCTTATAAAAACAGACCAAAACACATAGACTTAACTATAACCACTGAACCATAAAAATGAGGTCTAGTTCAGATGACACCTGCCAGTTGAACATGTACACATTACAGTCCTTCCATACACCAAATATACTAGACCTATTGCTTATATTGTCTGAGATGGACTTAACCACCAAAACTTAACTTTGTTCACTGATCTTGAAATGAGGTCCAGGTCAAGTGAAAACTGTCTGACGGGCATGAGTACATTGCATGGTACCCACATACCAAATCTAGTTATCGTATTACTAATAATAAGAGAGAAATTAACATTACAAATTATTTTTTTAAGTAGTCAATGGCCATGTGACAGACAAAAACTTCATAACATGAGGCATCTCTATACAAAAGTATGAAGCATCCAGGTCTACCACCTTCTAAATTATAATGCTTTTAAAGTTAGCTTACACAACCTCTGCCGCCAAATCACTATCCCGATGTCAAGCTTTCTGCTGCAAAAGTCGCAAGCTCCACAAAAACAGTTGAATACAGAACAGAAAACTGTTTTTTCCATGTAATATGTAATATCAAAGGCCATATAAGGTAAAACAAACATCTCTAGGTAAATCTTAATGAAACTCATTTGAGGTTAGTATTTACTTATTAAACCAGATGCTCCACAGGACGACATCAGAGGTTGTACCCTGAACAGTGGGGCATGTATGGACACAACATTCAAGCTGGATAGCTCTAAATTTGGATTGTGATTAAATAGTTAACACAGCATAGGTTTCTGACACAGAATGCATGTAGTCTAATAAACTTAAAAACATTTTTTTTTGCTTTTGAGCAATACACTATGCTGCTGGATATTAAACCTTCACTTTCCCTTATTCCAAAAATAATCTCAATTCAAATTTCTAATGGAGTTACAATAACTACTCATTTTAATACATCATAAAATATTAAAATACAAGAGTGCACACGCTGATATGTCTTGCCTTCTAAACTAATCATTGATATTATGTTGATAGTCCTAAGTATAAAGCTAAGCTTTATTACAACTGTCATATAAACTTAACATTCACCAAAGTAACTACACAAAGACCAATGAACCTTGAAAATGAGGTCAAGGTCAGATGAACCATGCCAGGCAGACATGTACAGCTAACAATGCTTCTATACAACATATTATATAGTTGACCCATTACTTATAGTTGAAGAAAAATAGATCAAAACGCAAAAACTTAACACTGTGCAATGAGCTGTGAAAATGAGGTCATAGTCAAATAAAACCTGCGCGACTGACATGAAGATCATAAAATATTTCCATAAACCAAATATAGTTGACCTATGGCATATAGTATTAGATAAAAAGACCAAATCTCAAAAACTTAACTTTGACCACTGAACCATGAAAATGAGGTCAAAGTCACATGGCATCTGCCCGCTAGACATGTACACCTTGCAATCATTCCATACAACAAATATAGTAGACCTATTGCATATAGTATGAGAAAAACAGACCAAAACACAACCAGGTGCTCCGCAGGGCGCAGCTTTATACGACCGCAGAGGTCGAACCCTGAACAGTTGGGGCAAGTATGGACAAAACATTCAAGCGTGATACAGCTCTGAATTTGGATTGTGATCAAATTTTTGACATTACATGGGTTTTTTTACACAAAACAAATGTCAAGATTTTACAAATCAATTAAAGATTTCTTCTTATTTAAATCTAAAATTAAATAGTTGACACAGCATAGGTTTCTGACACAGAATGAATGTGGTCTAATGAACTTAAAAGTTTTTTTTTGCCTTTGAGCAATTCACTATGCTGTTGAATATTAATCCTCTCAAAAAAATGTTTGAAGAAATTTTCTTTTTATTTATGAAATCTGAAATGAGAAAAATTTAACCCCCCCCCCCCCTTTTTTCACATCCCCGTTTCCCTTTTTCCAAAACTGATATCAATTCAAATTTCTAATGGAGTTTGCAACAATAACTACTCTTTTAAATACATCATAAAATATTAAAATGTAAAATAAAGTGCTTGTTATCACTGAATGGTAAAGATTGGTTGGTAGTAAAAGTGAATATACATTGTTTATTGTATAAAACAATAAAAAAAACTTCATCAGCAACATTTTATATTGGCAAATTTCCAATGAAGTTATTTACATAAAGTTATTGGCAAATAAAAATAGAAAATGACATCATAGTCATGTCTGGCAAATTTCCAACATACATTATCTAAAACATTTTAGATAAGATAAGGAAAAAAAGCTTCATCAGCAACATTTTATATTGGCAAATTTCCAATAAAGTTATTTACATAAAGTTATTGGCAAATAAAAATAGAAAATGACATCATAGTCATGTCTGGCAAATTTCCAACATATATTATCAACTACTATTCTATACAAAGAAAGATAACTCCAATTGAAAATTAATTGCTATTGCACAATATTGTGCAATTAGATATTTCTTGCTATTGTGCAATACTGTGCAATTGAAAATTTCTTGCTATTGCACAATACTTGATATGGAATCCTGATTTGGACCAACTTGAAAACTGGGCCCATAATCAAAAATCAAAGTACATATTTAGATAAAGCATATCAAATAAGCCCAAGAATTCAATTTTTGTTAAAATCAAACTTAGTTTAATTTGGACCCTTTGGACCTTAATGTAGACCAATTTGAAAACTGGACCAAAAATTAAGAATCTACATACACAGTTAGATTTGGCATATCAAAGAACCCATTTATTAAATTTTTGAAGAAATCAAACAAAGTTTAATTTTGGACCCCCATTTGGACCAACTTGAAAACTAGGCCAATAATTAAAAATCTAAGTACATTTTTAAATTCAGCATATCAAAGAACCCCAAGGATTCAATTTTTGTTAAAATCAAACTAAGTTTAATTTTGGACCCTTTGGACCTTAATGTAGACCAATTTGAAAACGGGACCAAAAATTAAGAATCTACATACATAGTTAGATTCGGCATATCAAAGAACCCCAATTATTCAATTTTTGATGAAATCACACAAAGTTCAATTTGGGACCCTTTGGGCCCCTTATTCCTAAACTGTTAGGACCAAAACTCCCAAAATCAAACCCAACCTTCCTTTTATGGTCATAAACCTTGTGTTTAAATTTCATAGATTTCTATTTACTTATACTAAAGTTATGGTGCAAAAACCAAAAATAATGCTTAATAGGGCCCCTTTTTGGCCCCTAATTCATAAACTGTTGTGACCTCAACTCCAAAAATCAATCCCAACCTTCCTTTTGTGGTCATAAACCTTGTGCTAAAATTTCATTGATTTCTATTTACTTATACTAAAGTTATTGTGCGAAAACCAAGAATAATGCTTATTTGGGCCCTTTTTTGGCCCTTAATTCCTAAACTGTTGGAACCAAAACCCCCAAAATCAATCCCAACCTTCCTTTTGTGGTCATAAACCTTGTGTCAAAATTTCATAGATTTCGATTCACTTAAACTAAAGTTATAGTGCGAAAACCAAGAAAATGCTTATTTGGGCCCTTTTTGGCCCCTAATTCCTAAAATGTTGGGACCAAAACTCCCAAAATCAATACCAACCTTCCTTTTGTGGTCATAAACCTTGTGTTTAAATTTCATAGATTTCCATTCACTTTTACTAAAGTTAGAGTGCGAAAACTAAAAGTATTCGGACGCCGGACGACGACGACGACGACGACGACGCCGACGACGACGACGATGACGACGCCGACGCCAACGTGATAGCAATATACGACGAAAAATTTTTCAAATTTTGCGGTCGTATAAAAATTTAACTATAACCACTGAACCATGAAAATGAGGTCAAAGTCAAATGACATCTGCCGGCTAGACATGTACACCTTACAATCATTCCATACAACAAATATAGTAGACCTATTGCATATAGTATGAGAAAAACAGACCAAAACACAAAAATTTAACTATAACAACTGAACCATGAAAATGAGGTCATGGTCAAATAAAACCTGCGCGACTGACATGAAGATCATAAAATATTTCCATACACCAAATATAGTAGACCTATTGCATATAGTATGAGAAAAACAGACCAAAACACAAAAATTTAACTTTGACCACTGAACCATGAAAATGAGGTCAAAGTCAAATGACATCTGCCGGCTAGACATGTACACCTTACAATCATTCCATACAACAAATATAGTAGACCTATTGCATATAGTATGAGAAAAACAGACCAAAACACAAAAATTTAACTATAACCACTGAACCATGAAAATGAGGTCAAGGTAAGATGACACCTGCCAGTTGGACATGTACACCTTACAGTCCTTCCATACACCAATATACTAGCCCTATTGCTTATAGTATCTGAGATATGGACTTGAACACCAAAACTTAACCTTGTTCACTGATCCATGAAATGAGGTTGAGGTCAAGTGAAAACTGTCTGACAGACATGAGGACCTTGCAAGGTACGCACATATCAAATATAGTTATCCTATTACTTATAATAAGAGAGAATTCAACATTACAAAAAATTTGAACTTTTATTTCAAGTGGTCACTGAACCATGAAAATGAGGTCAAGGACATTGGACATGTGACTGACGGAAACTTTGTAAAATGAAGCATCTATATACAAAGTATGAAGCATCCAGGTCTTCCACCTTATAAAGCTTTTAAGAAGTGAGCTAACGCCGCCGCCGTACCTGCCGCCGCCGGATCACTATCCCTATGTTGAGCTTTCTGCAACAAAAGTTGCAGGCTCGACAATAAAATGACATAGTCATGGTTAAAATTAATATTAATTAATAGTAACTTCTAAAAATAATTTAACAGCTAATCATCATTTGTTAATACATAATTTTCAAGCAGTGTAAGGGAGGTAATCAAACATATATTTAACAGTATTCTTGAAATGGAATTGGATTACCACCCTTACACTGCTTTTAAACTATCATAATTGTCCTTTAACCAGAAAAACCTTTGTTTTACCCTTTTTCTGTCCCTAATTGCTAAATGATTTGAGACATAACCCCCATAACCATTCCTTTGTAGTATGGAAATTTGTGGTATAATTTTAGAGAGATTTATACACTTAAACACAAGTTATTGACTGAAACTACACAAATGCTTATTTGGGCCCCTAATTCCTAACCTTTTGGGACCATAACCCCTTAAAACAATCCAAACCTTCCTTTTGTGGACATAAACATTGTGTTAAAATTGTATTGATTTCTATTTACTTATACTAAAGTTATTATCCAGAAACCATGCATCTTCAGATGATGACGCAGACAACGCTGATGTTGCAGATGATGCTGACGACGCAGACAACAACAACATGATTAGCATACTATTGAAACAGCCCTAATACTACCAAAACAACATGTGTCATACTGGTGGTGTCGTACTGGTCATATAAATCACATGATCTATATTGCTGTTCGGCCTGGTCCAATATTTCCAATATGGACTGGCAATGAATCCTGAATTACAAGTAAACATATATTCTGCATGTAATTCAGGATTCATTGCCAGTCTGTATTATACAAATATAGCCTTTGTATGAGGTCGATACAAGGATATATTGACCTGAAAGAAGTATATTGACTGAGGACGAAGTCCGAGGTCGATATACTTCTTTGGGTCGATATATCCTGTATTGACCTCATACAAAGGCTATATTTGTTATATTATTAATTTCTGACCATATTTGTATCAAAATCGTCATTTAGGTTTGTTAAAATTTTATAGATATTACATTGTCTCCTTGACAATAACAAAATATTAGTTGTTATTTCATTTACTTTTTTGTTTTGGACATCTTATGTATTTGAAGATTTTTTTGTCAAATAATCGATCACAGATATCATGTGTTTCAAAACGTTAAACAATATCCTGAAATTCATTACATGACGTCACAAAGTATATTGGTTTTTAGATATTCTAAAAATAACCGTGCAATATGCTTTTTGCAGGTCAATATGCGTTTTGCTATCCGCCGTTTTCTCTCTACCTTCGAAAATATAGTTTAACATCTGACTGTCCCTAAACGAATCAAATTTGTTAAAATATACGAATTAATAATATTAGAAAATATTGGCCCAATATTCACATTTGATGTATGTAATACAGCATTTAGAACAAGTCTATATTGAAATAGTTGGATTACTTCATAAAAGTGTTATGAACTGGTTGTTTCTGTATTGGCACTGGTATAGATTCTTGGTCCGCTGTATTGGCCCTCGAGGCAAACATGTTCAGTTCGGTCAAAATGTTAAAAATTTCTTGCACAGTCTTCTTTTTTTTTTTTATATAGAAGACTTGATATTTGTCAAGTACAAGATACATTTCTAACCATGACATGAACATACAATAGAATCTGAACCTTAAATGTGTCAGAATTTGTCATCTCTTTAGATTATTTTAAAAACTTGATAACAGCATCCACAGACACTTGTCTCAGAAAAATAATTCATATATACCTAAATGCCTTAGAACGTAACTAATGAGTGTCATAAAAATTGTTGTTATATTTCATATATTAACTGAATATTTCATTAAACAAATTAGCTTCATCAGGCGGGTACAGCCATCCAGGTAAAAATTTGGAGGCTGTAAAGGAATTTTTGCAGCTTATTGTACATTACAAATCAAAATAAAAAAATTGGGAATGTGTCAATGGTACACAGATGATGCCCCTGCTTTCATATCATATAAAATGATGAAGGGACATAACTGATGAACGGTCAAAGTGAAGCTACCAAAATTTGTACTTGATCTGTGTTTCGGGTAAAAAATATTGTGTATCAGTTTTATAACATCAAAGCAATCTCAAATTAGAGAACACAAATGATAAATTCAGTAATTTTCCCTTTGGTTAAGGGAAATAACTCTAGAACAATTTAAAGTTACACAACAAAAATTCTAACAACAGTTAGAGAACAAAAACGTTAAAATTCAGCAAATTTTCCATTTGAGAGGGCATAACTTTAGAATGGTCAAAGTGACACAACCAAAATTCAAACCTGATCTGTATTTTGTGGTTATAAGCATTGTGTATACGTTTCATAACAGTTGGTTGAGGCAAACTAAAGTTAGAGAACGGAAATAAAAAATTCAGCAATTATTCTATTTGCAAAGGGACACAACTCTAGAACCATTTGTGTGAAGCCATCAAAATTCAAATTTGATCTGTGTTTTGAAGTAATAAGCATTTTGTATTATAAGTTTCATAACATTTGGTTGAGACAAACTAAAGTTAGAGAACGGAAATAAAAAATTCAGCAATTATTCTATTTGCAAAGGGACACAACTCTAGAACCATTTATGTGAAGCCATCAAAATTCAAATTTAATCTGTGTTTTGAAGTAATAAGCATTTTGTATTATAAGTTTCATAACATTTGGTAGAGGCAAACAAAAGTTAGAGAACAGAAACCAATTTTAGGACATCATACGTATGCACCTACGAACAAGCTAAAAACCTGATGCCCCATGGCTACAGCGTGGGCATAAAATTGTTTTAATTTAGTAGTATGATGTTCAGGTTTTTCTGGATATAAGTGCATGTGATCACACCAATTTAATTAAGGAATAAAATGCTTAAAAAATAAATCCCTCTTTTATTTGTTTAAACCAATCAAATATAGCATATAAAATGTTATAAACATAATAATTTATCACAAAACAGTATAACAAACACATTAAATTTAAATCAAACATTTCTTCAACATTATAAATAACAATGCTTATTCAAGAAGACAAAATCATAAGAACACTTTATTCTCCCTTAAAATTCTGAAATGGCAAACTCATTATTCATCAATTACAAGCATTAAGTTATAATTACATTAGATGTATGTTTCATTATAATACTTCATTCTGATTGGCTAACTGCACATCACTTGTTATTCCGTAGGCAGTTGCATTGTTCAATACAACTTTTCATTCATGATAACACGTGGTCCAACAATAAAGTGCACAGGTGAATCAAATAAAAAAAGATATAAAATTCGTGTGATCATAGCTAACCAGGTGCTCCGCAGGGCGCAGCTTTATACGACCGCAGAGGTCGAACCCTGAACAGTTGGGGCAAGTATGGACAAAACATTCAAGCGTGATACAGCTCTGAATTTGGATTGTGATCAAATTTTTGACATTACATGGTTTTTTTTTACACAAAACAAATGTCAAGATTTTACAAATCAATTAAAGATTTCTTCTTCAAACTTTTTAAATCTAAAATTAAATAGTTGATCATGACACAGCATAGGTTTCTGACACAGAACGAATGTGGTCTAATGAACTTAAAAGTTTTTTTTTGCCTTTGAGCAATTCACTATGCTGTTGAATATTAATCCTCTCAAAAAAATGTTTGAAGAAATTTTCTTTTTATTTATGAAATCTGAAATGAGAAAAATTTAAACCCCCCCCTTTTTTTTTCACATCCCCGTTTCCCTTTTTCCAAAACTGATATCAATTCAAATTTCTAATGGAGTTTGCAACAATAACTACTCTTTTAAATACATCATAAAATATTAAAATGTAAAATAAAGTGCTTGTTATCACTGAATGGTAAAGATTGGTTGGTAGTAAAAGTGAATATACATTGTTTATTGTATAAAACAATAAAAAAAACTTCATCAGCAACATTTTATATTGGCAAATTTCCAATGAAGTTATTTACATAAAGTTATTGGCAAATAAAAATAGAAAATGACATCATAGTCATGTCTGGCAAATGTCCAACATACATTATCTAAAAACATTTTAGATAAGATAAGGAAAAAAAGCTTCATCAGCAACATTTTATATTGGCAAATTTCCAATGAAGTCATTTACATAAAGTTATTGGCAAATAAAAATAGAAAATGACATCATAGTCATGTCTGGCAAATTTCCAACATATATTATCAACTACTATTCTATACAAAGAAAGATAACTCCAATTGAAAATTAATTGCTATTGCACAATATTGTGCAATTAGATATTTCTTGCTATTGTGCAATACTGTGCAATTGAAAATGTCTTGCTATTGCACAATATTTCATATGGAATCCTGATTTGGACCAACTTGAAAACTGGGCCCATAATCAAAAATCAAAGTACATATTTAGATAAAGCATATCAAATAAGCCCAAGAATTTAATTTTTGTTAAAATCAAACTTAGTTTAATTTTGGACCCTTTGGACCTTAATGTAGACCAATTTGAAAACTGGACCAAAAATTAAGAATCTACATACACAGTTAGATTTTGCATATCAAAGAACCCATTTATTCAATTTTTGATGAAATCAAACAAAGTTTAATTTTAGACCCCCATTTGGACCAACTTGAAAACTAGGCCAATAATTAAAAATCTAAGTACATTTTTAAATTCAGCATATCAAAGAACCCCAAGGATTCAATTTTTGTTAAAATCAAACTAAGTTTAATTTTGGACCCTTTGAACCTTAATGTAGACCAATTTGAAAACGGGACCAAAAGTTAAGAATCTACATACATAGTTAGATTCGGCATATCAAAGAACCCCAATTATTCAATTTTTGATGAAATCACACAAAGTTCAATTTTGGACCCTTTGGGCCCCTTATTCCTAAACTGTTAGGACCAAAACTCCCAAAATCAATACCAACCTTCCTTTTGTGGTCATAAACATTGTGTTTAAATTTCATTGATTTCTATTTACTTAAACTAAAGTTATTGTGCGAAAACCTAGAATAATGCTTATTTGGGCCCTTTTTTGGCCCCTAATTCCTAAACTGTAGGAACCAAAACTCCCAAAATCAATCCCAACCTTTCTTTTGTGGTCATAAACCTTGTGTCAAAATTTCATAGATTTCTATTAACTTAAACTAAAGTTATAGTGCGAAAACCAAGAAAATGCTTATTTGGGCCCTTTTTGGCCCCTAATTCCTAAAATGTTGGGACCAAAACTCCCAAAATCAATACCAACCTTCCTTTTGTGGTCATAAACCTTGTGTTAAAATTTCATAGATTTCCATTCACTTTTACTAAAGTTAGAGTGCGAAAACTAAAAGTATTCGGACGCCGGACGACGACGACGACGCCGACGCCAACGTGATAGCAATATACGACGAAAAATTTTTCAAATTTTGCGGTCGTATAAAAAATGTAATTATAAGTATTGAATGCTTCTTTTTGTAACTTTATAGGGTTGTAAAAGCGTTGACCGTGCGCACATTTTTAGAATGAAGCGCTTCCACGCTTCATACAAAATGTACTTCGGTCAACGCTTTTACACCCCAATAAATTTACAAAAAAAAGCATTCAATTCTTAAGTAACATGACATTAGCAACATAATATAATCAACATCTAAGAAAAAGTCTTAAGATGGGAGTCTTAAATGAAATAAGTGTTTTGGCTGCTTAAGTTTTTCATTGAATGACATTGTAATTAAATGGAAAACTTGAAAGAACTATGGAAAAAAATTGAAATCAGAAAGAATAAAAGATGCACATCTGAAGAGAAATTCATTTGTTAAGTTAAGTTCACTTCAACAAAAATCTTTTCCTGACACTACCTAGCCAATTATTTTTATCAAGTGTTGTTGACATTGGGACCCACATTGCTATTCAACAGCTGTTTTTAGAATACACAAATTATTTATTGTGTTATTCAAATGTTTACATTGGTATAAGATAAGATGGTTTAAATTTCACATTAAGAAAACTCTCACCAATAACAAATTAAGACAAATCAAATATAAACAAAAACTGTACAAAACAGTGTAAAAACAATTATTGCATCAATGTCTCCTATGAATAGTATCTTGTAAAGTTTAGATATTTTTCATGCCAATTATATTGTATTCCATTAAAAGCTCATCATCATACATAAATATAATATGAATAAGGAGATGGTGTGGTAGGAGGATTAAACAGGACCCTTGTTGTGTTCACATATTACTACACAAACAGGAACGGCCTAAATACCAGAGTCAGCATTCAGTCTACATGATTTAATAATTTCAGAGACTAGTGCATTTATATGTATCATATTGACAGGAACTCAAATGAGAAATAAGCACATTCTTATCACTACTGAGTTCTCAAAGATAAAAAATATACCCACTTAGTGTGTAAGGAATGTGATAATACAATCGCAAGGCATCAGCATTGACACCATCAGTTTTCAAAAACCATGGTTAATTGTGGATCTTATAAATACAACAGTAATGTTGTTCCACTATATAAATGAAATTGAATGTTCAAAAGATCTTTAAAAAAAACATTGGTAAATATTTGAAAGATCAACCTATACAAATTTTGTATTTCTCTTTCTAGCAATTAGAACTTTCAGTCAGATAAGTTTTGATTTTTTTTTACATCTTCCTAAAATACAAAAAAATGACATGTGCATATCTGGCAATAGTATATACTAAATACATATAATATATCCCAAAAGAGCTAATGTGTATAATAAAAATATATTATGCTTAATCTTGTAGTACGTCCATTTTAGAACACATCCGTATCATGTCTTAAAATGTGCAAGTTGTCAACAAGTTTCTGTCAATTTATAAAATTGTCAATATACATAATTGGTCAATTTCGTAGCAAATCATATAATTTGTAAGACTCGTCCATTTAACGCCAAGGTGACAATGGCTCAAATTCCTTCCTTCAGTGCATAGATTAAGATGGAATGTACAAGTACATTGAACTTATTGATAATCAAACAAAACAAAAATAAAAGTACAATAAAGTTATTCCTAATCAAACAAAACAAAGTACATGTACATGTAATTATTGATAATCAAACAAAACAAAATACATGTGCAATGAACTTATTCCTAATCCAACAAAACAAAGTACATGTACAACGAAGTTATTGATTATAAATGATTATAAAAAATTAATAATAATAGTATAGCAGAGCATAAATAAATCAAATAAAAAGGTGATGATTAAATCACTAACACAAAATAATGCAGAGATGCAATATTATGGATTCAATATTATATCACAAAAAAAGGTAGATTTTCACTAAATATAGATTTGTGACTTCAAAAAATTTGATCTGGATTTAATAAATTTTACCTGATTGTAGCAGGAAAAAGGATTTCATTAACAATTTTGTAGAAAACAGGCATGAACTTTTCAGTATCACAATAATTACATGTATATGTAAAAATAGTATTCTTTACTAATAAATAATAAATTTCTGTTTCATTCTTATTCATGTGATACCATTTTTGGGGGAATTTTGTAGGAAAAGGTGAAGCATGAATTTAAAATCAATTTGTGATAACCATGTATATGTACATATACTTCACAGGGGAAAGGTAAAAAAAAACTGAGCCCAATTTTACAATCAAGACGACTTTATTTTCAAAACTATTGAAGTTAACATAGGTTTTGTAATAATCAAGTTTCAGTATAGAACTTTTGAAGAGAAATGCAGTCACATGTAGGAAAAACTACAGACTCTCTTAATTACATTTCAATTCCAAAACAAATGACTGTGTGTTACAAAGTCATATCACAGAGATCTGAACCTAATTTCAGTGAAGGTGATTTCTGTGTGTTACAAAGTCATATCACAGAGAACTGAACCTAATTTCAGTGAAGGTGATTTCTGTGTGTTACAAAGTCATATCACAAAGAACTGAACCTAATTTCAGTGAAGGTGATTTCTGTGTGTTACAAAGTCATATCACAGAGAACTGAACCTAATTTCAGTGAAGGTGATTTCTGTGTGTTACAAAGTCATATCACAGAGAACTGAACCTAATTTCAGTGAAGGTGATTTCTGTGTGTTACAAAGTCATATCACAGAGAACTGAACCTAATTTCAGTGAAGGTGATTTCTGTGTGTTACAAAGTCATATCACAGAGAACTGAACCTAATTTCAGTGAAGGTGATTTCTGTGTGTTACAAAGTCATATCACAGAGAACTCAACCTAATTTCAGTGAAGGTGATTTCTGTGTGTTACAAAGTCATATCACAAAGAACTGAACCTAATTTCAGTGAAGGTGATTTCTGTGTGTTACAAAGTCATATCACAGAGAACTGAACCTAATTTCAGTGAAGGTGATTTCTGTGTGTTACAAAGTCATATCACAGAGAACTGAACCTAATTTCAGTGAAGGTGATTTCTGTGTGTTACAAAGTCATATCACAGAGAACTCAACCTAATTTCAGTGAAGGTGATTTCTGTGTGTTACAAAGTCATATCACAGAGAACTGAACCTAATTTCAGTGAAGGTGATTTCTGTGTGTTACAAAGTCATATCACAGAGAACTGAACCTAATTTCAGTGAAGGTGATTTCCATTAGGTTATTTACTATTTTAGAAAGCATTTGAATTCATCTGCAATGAATTAAAATCAGGGACCTTAAAGGCTTTGTAGGGCCTTCACAATTTGCAAAATGTATATAATAATTAGTGAAAATGAAGTCCTATTCTTAGACACACCACAACTTGAAAACTTACAGATTTAGAATAAAGAAGTAATTCATGTTAAAAACAAACAAAAAAATTATGTTAAATAACATGATTTTTAAAACAGTATTGGTTAGGCTGTTTCACAGTTTCAGAGGAGGGGATGAAAACGTAGACAATTACTGGATGTACTATTGATGCAGGTGATTTCTCCCAGTGTGGGCCTTTAGAGCCTGGTGAGTTAAAAATAGATTGATCGATTGATTGGTGATTGCTAGATGTTGCATTAGCGAAAAAAAGGCTATATCACAGTATAGCTAAAAACAGAATGTATATGAAAACAATACACTAATATTTGGCATTAAACTTAAATAAATAGTTATTTCATGATCTAATATATTAATTAAGGTTTGAATTTACACTTTTTCATGACTATCAGTCTGTTCTGGTATAGGTTTTAATTTACTAGTACTAGCAGAAGTTTTCAGTGATCCATTGGCGTACTTTCTAAAATCTTCTGCTGTAGATATACTTATAACTTTCTTTAAACTTTCTTCAGATCTGTGTTTTGATTTTCCTTCTGAGAATTTTGAAAAAATATAATACAAGCCACCGCTTAGGTTCATACCAATGCCTACATATGTGGCCATGTTGTGGCTGATGCCACCAAATGTAAACAAACCAAATAATGTCTGTAACATTGCCTTGATGCCACCAACAACACTCGTTGTCAGAGCTGATGTCATGCTAGTACATAGAAATAATGAATAGTTTAACAAACATCCCATAGAGACTGCTGCAAAAAAGACAAACATAAATAATGGATTTCCCAATCTTTCATAATGTACAGCTTCCACGATTTCGTTATTTATTATTGAGTATAACAGGAGGAATGGTAGAGTATTGAAACTGTTTAGTTGTAGCGTTTCCACTGTAGTTATGTCTTTTGCTATATATCTCTGGACAAGGAGGAGATATAATGACTGGGTCAGATTACTAAGACCGCCACACGTATAAGCTGCTAGATTGAATTGCAAATCCCCATATCCTGAAAAATAATGACAAATAGTTATTTACAATAATACATGTAATATAATACTATGTGAAAATTTTTATTATAAAGGTATATAATTTTTTTATAAAAAATATTTGCATGTACAATAGCAAGCACTCGTCTCTGAAGGTTTTTTTTCCCTTTATATATATCTTAATGTAACAGCAGCTTGTGACCAATTGTCAAAGGAAAAAAGAATGTTGATGGATAATATAGAGTTCTAGAATAGTTGTTGTTTCAATGTAGAAAGTGCAAAAAGTACTGTAGTATGTTGTGACATTTTTCAATGCATCCTCTTAAATTATTACACAAGCAAATCAAGCAAATTTAATGATTTCCACTTAATAAAATCGACCACCCTCCTGATGCAACCTTACTGTGAGATCACATTGCATTATGTTGATTTTTCAGGCATACCGGTACCATGTTCAATGATCATGTTGTATTGATCATGGCATAGATTTCTTAGATATCACATGAATTTTATTTGCAATATTAATTTTTAAAATATGGCAAAAACATAATTTTTCTTTAACTAATATATTAACAGCAACACTTTTTCGTACATAAACTGGATATCATTTGATTAAGCTTACCGATATTAATTTGCATGATTTGTAAAACAAGGGATATTATTTATGTAAAAAATATTAAATTAAATCCCTAGCATAAAAACATAGCCGTATTTGACACAACCTTTTTCAACTTTTGATCTTCAGTGCTGTACAACTTTTTACTTTTTTTCACTTTCGATCTTTTATATCAGGGCGTCACTGGTGAGTCTTGTGTGGACGAGGCGCGTTTTTGGCGTATTAATTTTAAACCTGATGCCTTTTGTTATCTATTAATCATGTGTTTCTTTGTCTAATACATTCTCCTATTTATTTGTATTGTAGTCCTGTAATATTATGTTGTCATTTCAATATTATATTTAACATTGCCATTAAGGTGTGAGGTTTGGCATGCCACAAAACCAGGTTCAACCCACCATTTTTATCTTTAAAAATGTCCTGTACCAAGTCAGGAAAATGGCAATTGTTATATTATAGTTCGTTTCTGTGTGTGTAACATTTTAACATTGTGTTTCCGTTGTGTTGTTTGTTTTCTCTTATATTTGAGTATGAATTCACATTACTATAAGACGTGTCAGGTTACTTTTCTATCCCAAATTCATGTATTTGGTTTTGATGTTACATTTGTCATTCTCATCGGAATTTTGTCTAATGCTTAGTCCGTTTCTGTGTATGTTACATTTTAATGTTGTGTCGTTGTTCTCCTCTTATATTTAATGCGTTTCCCTCAGTTTTAGTTTGTTACCCCAATTTTGTTTTTTGTCCATAGACTTACAAGTTTTGAACAGCGGTATACTACTGTTGCCTTTATTTACTGTGTCATTTGGGCTCTTGAGGAGAGTTGTCTTTTTGGCAATTATACCACATCTTCTTTTTTATATTTACAATATTAAATATTAATAATTTACCTGCTACAATACATCCAGAAGTTAAACATATAACACTGGCAATAGTCTTCTTCGATGGAAATCCCTGTTTGAGTATTACAACTGACAAGAACATGGTAACCAGAGGAACACATCTCTTAAGTACACCATACATGGCTACATTCATATGACTTAAAGCAGTTAAACCAAGTACAGAATTCAGTGCATAGAACAATGCTGGCAATGCAAATGATTTTCCTCGACTTAGGGTATATTTTGGCAGTTGAATAAGTTGTAAACAGCTCAATAATTCTAGTATAAAAATGGTAAATACCATTTGCACAACCATGATGAAAACAGGATAGTCGAACTTGAAAGTTGTCATCAAAGCTTTGTTGATAAATGCCATGGAAACTGAACAAGTGCCGTAGAAAACAGCAGAACCAACTGCTTTGATGGAATCACGGGCTTCATCCATACTGATGGTGCGATGGAATACATTTTTCTCCTGATTTGCACTCATTTATACCTGTAAAATAAATCAGTATATGAGTTGTTGATTTATATATATATCATGTGAAAATCTACAATTGTTCACCTTTTCAAATCTGGTCAACACAAAGACCTCTTGCTGATACATTTATGAATCCTGTACATAAATACTGGGATCATACATGTATGTACAACAAAACAATTTTGTAGTCAGATCTAGAAGTTATTGAACAGATCTAAATCCAATATTGTACACATATTGGTGTCCTATTGCTCATATCTATGAAACATCAAATTTTATGAAAATTCTATGTTTTTATATTGGAGATTTTACGATCTAATTAAAAAAAGAAGACTGTTTTTCATTGATTTTATGTGCTCTATATACATGATATATTCATTTGTACATGTGTGTATCTATTTTGGAAGAATTAATCTAGTAGTATTTAATAATAATTTAGAACTAGAGGCTCTAAAGAGCCTGTGTCGCTCACCTTGCTTGGTCTATGTGAATATTAAACAATGGACACAGATGGATTCATGACAAAATTGTGTTTTGGTGATGGTGATGTGTTTGTAGATCTTACTTTACTAAACATTCTTGCTGCTTACAATTATCTCTATCTATAACAGTACTTTCTGTGGAAAATGTTATTGAAAATCTTCAAATTTTAAGAAAATTGTTAAAAATTGACTATGAAGGGCAATAACTCCTTAGGGGGTCAATTGACTATTTTGGTCATACTGACTTATTATTAGTTCTTACTTTGCTGTACATTATTGCTGTTTACAGTTTATCTCTATCTATAATAATATTCAAGATAATAACAAAACCAGTTGCTTTGCAGGGCGCAGCATTATACGACCGCAGAGGTTGAACCCTGAACGGTTGGGGCAAGTATGGACACAACATTCAAGCTGGATTCAGCTCTAAATTTGGATTGTGATTAAATAGTTGACACAGCATAGGTTTCTGACACAGAATGAATGTGGTCTAATGAACTTAAACAAAAAAATTTGCCTTTGAGCAATTCACTATGCTGTTGAATATTAATCCTCTCAAAAAAATGTTTGAAGAAATTTTCTTTTTATTTATGAAATCTGAAATGAAAAAAATTGACCCCCCAATTTTTTTTCACATCCCCCTTTCCCTTATTTCAAAACTGATCTCAATTCAAATTTCTAATGAAGTTTGCAACAATAACTACTCATTTAAATACATCATAAAATATTAAAATGTAAAAAAAGTGCTTGTTATTACTGAATGGTAAAGATTGTTTTAATCTATCAGTTGGTAGTAAAAGTGAATATACATTGTATATTGTATAAAACAATGATTTAAGTTGATTCAACTACTATTCTGGACAAAGAAAGATAACTCCAATTGAAATCCAATTGGAATTTCTTGCTATTGCACAATATTGTGCAATTAGATATTTCTTGCTATTGTGCAATACTGTGCAATTGAAAATATTTGCTATTGCACAATACTGTACAATTGAAGATTTCTTGCTATTGCACAATACTGTGCAATTGAAGATTTCTTGCTATTGCTGAATACTGTGCAATTGAAAATTTCTTGCTATTGCACAATACTTTTAATATAATAATTTTGGATCCTGATTTGGACCAACTTGAAAACTGGGCCCATAATCAAAAATCTAAGTACATGTTTAGATTCAGCATATCAAAGAGGCCCAAGAATTCAATTTTTGTTAAAATCAAACTTAGTTTAATTTTGGACCCTTTGGACTTTAATGTAGTCCAATTTTAAAACGGGACCAACAATTAAGAATCTACATACACAGTTAGATTTGGCATATCAAAGAACCCCAATTATTCAATTTTTGATGAAATCAAACAAAGTTTAATTTTGGACCCCGATTTGGACCAACTTGAAAACTGGGCCAATAATAAAAAATCTAAGTACATTTTTAGATTCAGCATATCAAAGAACCCCAATTATTCAATTTTTGTTAAAATCAAACTAAGTTTAATTTTGGACCCTTTGGACCTTAATGTAGACCAATTTGAAAACGGGACCAAAAATTAAGAATCTACATACACAGTTAGATTCGGCATATCAAAGAACCCCAATTATTCAATTTTTGATGAAATCAAACAAAGTTTAATTTTGGACCCTTTGGGCCCTTTATTCCTAAACTGTTGGGACCAAAACTCCCAAAATCAATACCAACCTTCCTTTTATGGTCATAAACCTTGTGTTTAAATTTCATACATTTCTATTTACTTATACTAAAGTTATGGTGCGAAAACCAAGAAAAATGCTTATTTGGGTCCCTTTTTGGTCCCTAATTCCTAAACTGTTGGGACCTCAACTCCCAAAATCAATACCAACCTTCCTTTTGTGGTCATAAACATTGTGTTTAAATTTCATTGATTTCTATTTACTTAAACTAAAGTTATTGTGCGAAAACCAAGAATAATGCTTATTTGGGCCCTTTTTTGGCCCCTAATTCCTAAACTGTTGGAACCAAAACTCCCAAAATCAATCCCAACCTTTCTTTTGTGTTCATAAACTTTGTGTCAAAATTTCATAGATTTCTATTAACTTAAACTAAAGTTATAGTGCGAAAACCAAGAAAATGCTTATTTGGGCCCTTTTTGGCCCCTAATTCCTAAAATGTTGGGACCAAAACTCCCAAAATCAATCCCAACCTTCCGTTTGTGGTCATAAACCTTGTGTTAAAATTTCATAGATTTCTATTCAGTTTTACTAAAGTTAGAGTGCGAAAACTAAAAGTATTTTCGGACGACGACGACGACGCAGACAACGACGCCAACGTGATAGCAATATACGACGAAAATTTTTTCAAATTTTGCGGTCGTATAAAAACAGCAAAATTTCCTCAAAATTACCAATTCAGGGGCAGCAACCCAACAACCGATAATCCGATTCCTCTAAAAATTCCAGGGCAGATAGATCGTGACCTGATCAACAATTTTACTTCCTGTCAGATTTGCTCTTTTAATGCTTTGGTTTTTGAGTTATAAGCCAAAAACTGCATTTTACCCCCATGTTCTATTTTTAGCCATGGTGGCCATCTTGGTTTGTTGGCCGAGTTACCGACACATTTTTTTAACTAGATACCCCAATGATGATTATGGCTAAGTTTGGTTAAATTTGGCCCAGTAGTTTCAGAGGAGAAGATTTTTCTAAAAGATTACTAAAATTTACGAAAAATGGTTAAAAATTGACTATAAAGGGCAATAACTCCTAAAGTGGTCAACTGACCATTTTGGTCATGTTGACTTATTTGTAGATCTTACTTTGCTGTACATTATTGCTGTTTACAGTTTATCTCTTTCTATAATAATATTCAAGATAATAACAAAAAAACAGCAAAATTTCCTTAAAATTACCAATTCAGGGGCAGCAACCCAACAACCGATTATCTTCCTCTGAAAATTCCAGGGCAGATAGATCGTGACCTGATCAACAATTTTACTTCCTGTCAGATTTGCTCTTAATGCTTTGGTTTTTGAGTTATAAGCCAAAAACTGCATTTTACCCCCATGTTCTATTTTTAGCCATGGCGGCCATCTTGGTTTGTTGGCTGAGTTACCAGACACATTTTTTTAACTAGATACCCCAATGATGATTATGGCCAAGTTTGGTTAAATTTGGCCCAGTAGTTTCAGAGGAGAAGATTTTTCTAAAAGATTACTAAAATTTACGAAAAATGGTTAAAAATTGACTATAAAGGGCAATAACTCCTAAAGTGGTCAAGGTCGTTAAAAACTTCCATATATATGTGGTCAACTGACCATTTTGTCCATGTTGACTTATTTGTAGATCTTACTTTGCTGTACATTATTGCTGTTTACAGTTTATCTCTATCTATAATAATATTCAAGATAATAACAAAACTAGAGG
This sequence comes from Mytilus edulis, assembly GCF_963676685.1. Classification (NCBI taxonomy): domain Eukaryota; kingdom Metazoa; phylum Mollusca; class Bivalvia; order Mytilida; family Mytilidae; genus Mytilus; species Mytilus edulis. The sequence continues at coordinate 26,917,302 of NC_092352.1, read as the reverse complement.
CTCTAAAGAGCCTGTGTCGCTCACCTTGGTCTATGTGAATATTAAAGGAAGCAGATGGATTCATGACAAAATTGTGTTTTGGTGATGGTGATGTGTTTGTACATCTTACTTTACTGAACATTCTTGCTGCTTAAAATTATCTCTATCTATAATGAACTTGGCCCATTAGTTTCAGTGGAAAATGTTAGTAAAAATTTACCAATTTTATGAAAATTGTTAAAAATTGACTATAAAGAACAATAACTCCTAAGGGGGTCAATTGACCATTTCGGTCATGTTGACTTATTTGTAAATCTTACTTTGCTACCGGACACATTTTTCAAACTACTAACCCAAAAGATGATTGTGGCCAAGTTTGGATTAATTTGGCCCAGTAGTTTCAGAGGAGAAGATTTTTGTAAAATATTACTAAGATTTACGAAAAATGGTTAAAAATTTATTATAAAGGGCAATAACTCCTAAAGGGGTCAACTGACCATTTCAGTCATGTTGACTTATTTGTAAATCTTACTTTGCTGAACATTATTGCTGTTTACTGTTTATCTCTATCTATAATAATATTCAAGATAATAACCAAAAACAGCAAAATTTCCTTAAAATTACTAATTCAGGGGCAGCAACCCAACAACGGGTTATCCTATTCATCTGAAAATTTCAGGGCAGATAGATCTTCACCTGTTTAACAATTCTACCCCATGTCAGATTTGCTCTAAATGCTTTGGTTTTTGAATTATAGGCCAAAAACAGTATTTTACCCCTATGTTCTATTTTTAGCCATGGCGGCCATCTTGGATGGTTGGCCGGGTCACCGGACACATTTTTAAAACTAGATACCCCAATGATGATTGTGGCCTAATTTGGTTTAATTTGGCCCAGTAGTTTCAGAATAGAAGATTTTTGTAAAAGTTAATGACGACGACGACGGACGTCAAGTGATGAGAAAAGCTCACTTGGCCTTTAAGGCCAGGTGAGCTAAAAACAGCAAAATTTCCTCAAAATTACCAATTCAGGGGCAGCAACCTAACAACCAATTATCCGATTCATCTGAAAATTTCAGGGCAGATAGATCATGACCTGATCAACAATTTTACTTCCTGTCAGATTTGCTCTAAAGGCTTTGGTTTTTGAGTTATAAGCCAAAAACTGCATTTTACCCCTATGTTCTATTTTTAGCCATGGCGGCCATCTTGGTTGGTTGGGCGGGTCACCGGACACATTTTTAAAACTAGATATCCCAATGATGATTATGGCCAAGTTAGGTTAAATTTGGTCCAGTAGTTTCAGAGGAGAAGATTTTTCTAAAAGATTACTAAGATTTACGAAAAATGGTTAAAAATTGACTATAAAGGGCAATAACTCCTAAAGTGGTCAACTGACCATTTTGGTCATGTTGACTTATTTGTAGATCTTACTTTGCTGAACATTATTGCTGTCTACAGTTTATCTCTATCTATAATAATATTCAAGATAACAACCAAAAACAGCAAAATTTCCTTAAAATTACCATTACTAATGAACTCAAAATCGTTCAATTTTTTTTATGTCATGTTTTAAATTCCTGCATCTGCGCAGAAATCTACAATGTACTTCCTTTTTCCTGTCTTGTTTGTATGAAACTTTGAGTAAAATATCTATTTATCAGTCTAGTATAAAATAGGAAGGAAAGCAATACCAATTTCAGTTTTAATAATTCCTTGATATGAAAAAACGTCACCTGATGGTAGCGTTTCTTTGTTTACATTGCATATGACGTCAAAACTTAAATAACGTCACAACTAAAATCCCTAATAACAGAACCAAAATAGGAAACGTAACAGTATTTCTATTTCTTTTTTTTAACAAATGTTTTTAAGTTACAAAAAAATTATTCATAGACTTCGTCCCCATTTACAGGTAATGCCTGCCTCATATTACTATGAGACTAGTCTCAGTTATACTGCATACATTCCTGATTGACTGAATACAATTATTTTGTTAACAAATATCAATATTAAAGATAAATACATGTACATTGTATTCAAGTATTCTACTCTGCAAATCAAAGGGAAAATGATAAATTGATTGTGGCAATATAAATATTTTGTCAATTTTTCAACAAACTTTAACATATTTTGTTCAAATACTTAAAGTCATAATAAACGAGTGACCAGTGTTATTCCAATTCTTGATCCAATGCGTACAAACATCATACACTTAGTCTTCTGTGCTCGATTTTATCTTTTTTTTCCGCATAAATTTCGTATAATCGTCAATTTTGTTTCAATTGGTCAGTGTTGTTGTGAAAATATGGCAGGTAATTAAAGTTCGTGTTTTTAAGCTGAAGTTAAACGATTGTCACCTGTTTGTCAACAAACAACAAAAAAGCATGGATATTGAGCATGTGTAACATGTACAATCAGATACTATAGTTTATTTTAAGGACATCCATGCATATTGCGATAACCAGATTTTTACGAGATGGGTCACACTGAGGTCACTTTGCATACAGAAAATAAAATAAAGTAATATACATAAGTTTTAGGCCAATTAAAATTAATTGATAGATTTTCTTCCCCGCCCGCCCCTCTGAAATCTTCCCGCCCCGATTTTTTTTGTTGAAAAATTACGATTTCCGGATTTTGTTCATTTCCGTTACCGGTAACCGTCAATAATTTCGTTTTATGTAAAACTTCCTGTTTCAAATTTCGGTTTTCGTATTTCTTAAGAGTATTCTTACTGAATGATTAAGTCAATATATTCTGCTAATCTATGACTATAACAGTAGTCTCAGTCTATGATGACAACATCATCTACCGAGAATAGAGATTATTTACGAGAAGGGCGTGAAATATACGGGTTACGAGTAATACGCTGTGTCTAATAACACAAATCGCTGTATGTCACAAATGACACAAATGTTTGTGAGTAAAACATTGAATTTTATTTATACAACAACTTTGTGTCAAGAAATTTGGACTGTGAATGAAATCCAAAAGCGTAAGAATCGTGGAACACATTTGACTGGAAAAAAGAAATTGACACAAGCATGAACTTTTTAGATTGGTGACCGTATATTGAGTTCAGAAAATCGACAAACATAAGCATTTTTAATTTATTAATTTATAGCAAGCTCTTAGATTTAGATTTAGCCATGCCTTTCGTTTTTTGTATAAAAAAAACAGTAAACATCCTATGTCCCAATACCCACGATAGAGTCATTAAACAACTTTATGTTCTACATTGTAATTATATTTGCATCTTGCATATTTAGGACCAACCCTATTATTTCAACACTGTTTGAGTTTTAATTTTATTCTGTACTTATTGTACTCAGGTTGCATACCAATGCATTAGCTTCATTTTATTAGGACAACAAAACATATTGCTTAGAAAGCAAAATACAGTTGATGTAGGTAGTCCAACTGAAGAGAGCATTTCTCCACATTTCTGCTGTTTACTATAAAATGGGTTTCTAAAGTGGCAATTACATATAGAACAGTGGTTGCCAATCAGAGATATATATTTACGAATTTGAAAAAAGCAGCAGCAGCAGCATATGGAGTATATGTGTCTCAATTGAAACGTAACTCTAGAGCTAGCTCAAAGTACGTTGATTTTGTTGAACGAGGAATACTGCTTTCTCAAAAGTTGCTAAGACAGGGCTACATGTATGAATCAATCAAATTAAGGTCATCACTCAAGCAATTTTATGGTCGCCATCATGAGCTGATTGGTCATTATGACAAACATATATCAGTGATATTCTTCCTCAGTCATAACCACTTTCCATCATTACCGAACTGAACCAAGAAATAACATGACGGGTGCCGTATACGGTGCAGGAAATGCTTACCCTTCCTGAGCACCTGATTTTTAATGGAGGTCGTGTTGTTTCCTACTTATTATTTGTAACTGTTGATGTAAATGTCTTTTGGTTTTATGAGTCTTTGGTTACTCCTTGGTTTTGATTATTATTGTCTTATACACGATTCCTTAAGGATGTATTTAGATGATATAAGCTTATTATTAAACTTGCATATAAGAATAACACGTGACAAGAAGGTTTCATATGAAATAAAATTTAAAAAATCTACTAATTAATTTTAGTTGGCCTTATAATGAAAACTATCCATTGAGTTATAAAAAACATATGCATTATTTTTTTATAACTTGAGGTTTCTTATGACTTTAAAATTATGCGACTAGACAACAATTAGAAAAAAATAAAAATCATGGGAATAGACCCTGAGGCTGAGCAAACAGGTATCAGGGCGTACAAAAAAAAAACCGACCCTGATTCCTATAGGGGGCTCATTACAGGATCATGTCCTCAAGCACCTGTGGATCCAACGAAAACATTCATCGGACGCACAGACTGAATGACCGACGGATATAGTTTTTTTTAATCCCATTTTTTTTTATATAAATCCAAGATTAAAAGTAAATGTTTGACAGGGAGAACCGGAACAAGGGTCGAACTTAGAAAACTATGTTCAAACGGACCCGGATTCAAAAAAATGCATATATACCAGAAAAATGTTACAGTTTCTACGGAGAAATAGTGTGTTTTATCGTCTTAGACTACTTAGAAGAAATGTGCAGGTGGTCTTCTTGGCAGGTGAGACTCGGGTGCAGTCGCCAGTTGCGAATATTTTTTCGGCGTGACAACTGACAACTTCCTGTTACCTGTGATCTCAATCGTGTCGACGTTTTAGAGTTTTTCTAATAAGCAAGTCGGGTACCGTTTGGAACTAACAGATAAACACCAGTAAGCACTGGTAATATTAGTGTGTATTCATATCAAAAGCTATTGCTTAAACTGTCAAACTATTCAACGTTGCAAGTCAATAAAATGAGACTTGTCAATATCCACTTTTTCCAACAGATGACAAGTTTCTTGGTAACTTCTATTTTTCAGGGGGAGATAAGAATAGATGGGTGCAGAACAAGCATAATTTACACCAAGAGGGGTTCTGATCCTGGATTACTCTTACTGTTTGGAAAGATTCCTGTATCCCGCTTACACTGTGTATGTAAGCAATACACCTTATCGCTAATCCCGACTGACCCAGCCGCTTGAACTTTTGACGCATTCAACAATCACTTTTCCTTTGTGGCGTCAGATATTTTGTTTAATAACGTCAAAATTTTACGGGAACCTGATTTTTTCGACACAAGTTGAAACATTTTTTTCCTTTCAATTTTAGCATTACATATAGTGGCAGCTGAGGGTGAAACAAACAATTTTTTTTTCTCCAAAAAATGTAAACAAACTTTTTTTTCCAAAAAAAACATAGTACCCCCCCCCCCCCCCCCCCCCCCCCCCCCCCCCCCACCCCAGAGTTAACGCTGCGTATTCATGAAGTGCACACAATTAAACGCTGTGTTAACTTTTTCCAACTGTCTACATGTAATGCTTGGTGTGCACCCAACTGTAATCGAAAAAATATAACTATGACACCATCACACAAAAAATTTGAATAGCCTTTCAAGATGTATTGAAACCACACAAGAGAATTTCATAAACCTTTGTAGATAATAAGGACATAGTATGTACATGTAGATGTACATATCGGCTTAGATACTTTTGCAACAGTTAATCATCGCAACTTCTCTGAAACAGAATTCCCTGGATCTTTCTAGATAAGATAATATAAGGACATAACATGTAGATGTTTATCCACAAGAAATTATTATCAATTGACTTTTAGAGGAGCTATTAGTCTTTGAACTTAGGAATTTAGTGTGCTTTCATACACTGGTTATAATATATATAATACATTATTATAGAAGGATGCACACACTAGTCTAGCAATAATATAATACAGTAGCATACTTACATCAGAAATTATATAATATGGTAGCATACATAATCATACACAAACAATAATGAAATACTACATACTATGTAACTAATTAATAAAGCCCTGCCTCCCTACTTACCTAATATGGATAATGTACAACCTCCACACGGATGCTTCCTAGAAATGTAAATGAGATAAGATAAAATGGCATAATCCAAAAATAAAAAAAAATATAGGGGTCAATCACTACATACACTGGAAATGATTAAATATAATAGCATACCTACATTAGCGATAATATGCAGTAGCATACTTGCATCATCATTTATATTATACAGTAGCATATAAATGTACACACCAGCAATAATATATTAAATTAGCACAAACTCACCCACAATCATATTATACACCTATTGACTGGTTATGAGGATAATAGCAAGTTTGTTATCCCTGAGATATCAACTATTATTCCATATTGATAGAATTTTAGTAGGGTTTTCTAAATGAATTAGATTTCGAATAAAAAGCATATTCACCTAAGGAAAAAACATATTCACCTAAGGAAAAAGTATATTCACCGCACAAAACAAAACAAAAACATTCAATTGTGTTTTGGTAAATAACTGTTAGTGACTGTTACAGTTATTGAAAACACATTTTTCTCTTTGGGAACATGGAATAAAACAATCATTGTCTTTTGTTTCGGTAAATATGTGGTTTAACTGACTTTTAAAAAAAAATAGTGACATTCACTTCAGTCCTTGGTCTCAGTGAATATCAGTTTGTCAAAAGTCAATAAAACCACACATTTACCTTATAACAATGTATAATCAAAAGACGGTTATTGTAAATTGCTCTAGGTGAAGTCAAGGGCAATAGTATCAAAAGGACAACAAACTTGCTATTACATCACTAACCAGTCAATAAGTGTTTTACTATACTGAACATATCAACTTTCTAAAAACACTAGGGAAAAACAGTCACATAAACAGGTACAAAATGAACTATCAGTGTGGTATTTGTCGATATTTTGATTACTTAATCAAAACTAGGAATCCTTGTGTAAAAACTCCTGTGCATATATAATAAATGCTAGATACCAAGTAATATATTAATTTGAAATTACCACAACAAACACATACACGTTGTACTGTTTACAATACTTCACAGTTAAACATTGCCAAGTGCACAATCAAAGATAAATAGTCAATGATGTCATTGTTGTACATTGAAAATTTAGTATGAAAAAGGTATGGGAAATATGTTAATTAACTATTGACCAGGGTAATAGTCTTTGAAAATATTGACTGGCTAAGTGTCTGTGGAATGAAATAGCACATTATTTTATTCTTTTTTAATAGAAAAAACATACATGTACTGAGCGTATTATAAAAATACAGTGGCATACATAAATAAAAAATTATGTAATACACTGTAGATTACATAATCATACACCAACAAAAGTATAATATGAAAGCATACATATGTACTCCAACAATAATATAATGCAATAGCATACATCATGTACATATCAGCAATGATATAATACAGTATAGTAGCAAACATGTACATGTATATACACTAGCATTAATATTATATGATACAATAGCTTACATGTACATGAATAGACACCAGCAAAAATATAAAAGCATTCATGCACCAGCATAATTAAACAATATCATATGCAAACTATTTATGTCAATGTAATTTTTGTACCCCCAAAAATGTTAAACTTATGATTATACTAACTGTCATGATTTCTTTTACAGTAGAGGCATACACAGAAATGGAATTGAAAGACTGTTTTTCAATTAATAAAGAAAACAATGTTTGGACCGTGTTTATTCCATATCAGTTTCTCAGTCTTCCAAGCTGTCAGTTGAATGGCAAAGTTCACAGAAATTGTCATAGAATATATGTGCTATCTGTAGGAATGTTAGATAACAATTTAGATGCACAAGTTGTTGGAGAATGGACATGTGACATTTCACAACCAATCAGATATTTAAACAAAATATCAAGTGAAAATATATGGATATCTGTATACAAGCTTGATACAGGACAACTGGATTGTATACTAATATCTGGAAAGAGCAGAACATGTGTAGACTGTATACTATTTAATCCTCAAAATATTTTAGAGTCTTACTTTTTACAATCATCAGATATGATTCAGGATGAAAACAACATGATTCAGGATGAAAACAACATGATTCAGCCTCTTGTTAGTTATTCTACTGTTATATGTGATAATGAAAACCAACAACATTCAGCTTCTAGTCAGATTATTAATTATCTGAACAACATCAACATGTCTAGCATATTTCTACAAGTTTTAACAGTTTTGTATTCTCTCCTTACAGTATTAATAGATAATAGGTAATTATATACTTATATGTATAATTTTCATTACACACATTCTATAGAAAAAATTACAGTAATCCAAAATAACATGGCTTATTTACTGATATGTATTTCTCTAGTAAGTGGCTACTTCAAAAAACAGTCTGGATCTGTAGCAAAATGAGCTTATCTAAAAAGGGGCGATAAATCTGGAAATATAAAGCCAAGAAATAAAATAGTTCAATGAAAACAATTTGAAGAACAGACTTAAGATGACAATTAAAAGTATTAGTTCCAACCCAATAAAGATTGATTATGTTTGTTTTTAACTGTCAGATTGCTTTAATTTTTGTTTTACTTTTACAGATTTACAAGGACAGGATTATTAAAAAGTATCACTGAAATCCCATCTTTTTGTCAGCATTTAATTTTAAAGAAAAAAAAACTATACTCTGCAAAAACATCAAAGAACAAACTATTTGAGTAAGTAAATTTGTAATATTGCTAAATACTATGAATTAATTAATATTCATGGAATATAAAATTTTATGGATTTAGTGGTTCCAAGTGAATCACAAATTAAAAACTTCAATGAATTACAATTTTCTATAAGCTGTCAAAACCATGAAATCAAATATCCTGTAAGTTCTATTGTTCTTCAATCCACAAAAGTAAATGATTCCACAGTACTACATTGTTTAAATACGCAAAATATAAAGAAGATATGGTATGAGTGCCAATGAGACAACTCTCCATCCAAGTCACAAACATGTTTCTAATTTAGTAAATGTTTAATTTGCTTTTTGAAATATCACATTTATTGCAATAAAGTTAACTTGGTTAGTTTTACTAGAAAAAAGGATATGAGAATTAACAGAATTCATCATTTTAAATGTATTATACACTGTTTATCAAACTATAAAGTACATCATTGACATTTGATCTTTTTCTTTTCATCAGAACCCAAAATGTAGTAAGTCAGACAGTATTAGATGTGTTATTAGGCATCTTAGTTATGATATTTCTCACCCAGAATGGTTGGATAGACAGCATTACCACTCACTTTTTTTTATGGACAGAGGTTTGTTATGAATTTTTAGCTCACCTGGCCTAAAAGGCCATGTGAGCTTTTCTTATCACTTGGCGTCCGTCGTCGTCGACGTCGTCGTCGTTGTCGTCGTCTGTCGTCGTTAACAATTTTTCAAACATCTTCTCCTCTGAAACTACTGAATGGATTTGAATGAAACTTAGCATGATTGTTCCTTAGAGTATCCTGCACAAAGTGTGCGCTTCGATTTTTGATCCGTCAAAAAACATGGCCGCCGTTACCTAAAATAGAACATAGGGGTCAAATGCAGTTTTTGGCTTATATCTCGAAAACGAAAGCATTTAGAGCAAATCTGACATGGGGTAAAAATGTTCATTAGGTCAAGATCTATCAGCCCTGAAATTTTCAGATGAATCAAACAAACCATTGTCATACCTGCCAACTTTTGAAAGTGCCCATGGGGGTTTTAGTGCGCGAAAACAATTTCAAAGGTTACAACACTTAGCGACGACTATTTTGCGCGTGCTGTTTTGTGGTCTAGAAAAAGTGTCATATTTGTAAGATGAGCTTACATGCCTTTTTCTGAAGTTTATTTGCATGATTCTAGTTATTATATATCAGTAGAAAAGATGAACATGTGGCTGCAAGACCATGAATTAATTTCATGTGTAAGGATATTAAATAATTGTTGACTTTTCCAATTTCAAATTATGCACAAAAAAGGTCCTTTATCAGGTTGGGAACAACACCTAGGGGTAATCCCTCAATGTAAGGACATTAAAAAACACTTTTTAAGTGAAAATGAGCACATATTCATGTTATTTGAAGAAACTTTTCCCAAAGAACTATACATCTTATGATCTATCTGGTATTATGTGGTCAACACATGTCCAGGAATTTTGATATGTTCTTGGCCTTATATCTTCTTTATTTTTCAAATTAATTGGACCCTTCATTTAGAAAAGTTGTTCTAAATATAATGTTAGAATTTCCCATTTTTAAATTAAAAAATCTACATTTAATGATTTTTCTATTTTATTTTATACAAGAGTTAAATGACCCCTTGACTAAGGGAAGTCCCTCATTTAAGAGATTCCTGATGTTGGGGTTGTTGTTTTGTCCATGTGAAAAGTAAAGAATAGTACATTGTACTTTAAATAATTTGGTAATTTAATTGAATACATAAATTTATAACATTTTTACAGCAAGTGTAATATCAATAAATTAGTGAATAAACTACTATTTATTATCTTTATGGTAGTACTGCATCATTAAATTTTATCAATCAGTCATGCTTTTATTATTATTCTGTGCTGAGACTACTATAACACTGTGTTATAGTAGTCTCAGTTCTGTGTAAGAACCCCCTTGCAGGTGAAAACCCATTTGCCATGTTCACGATTTTAACAAACAGAGGAATACAACACAAGTTCAAAATCTAGGATGTTAGAATATTCTTAAGAGAAAACGTTTTTGATTGGCTGATTTATTTGATCATGAGAAACATAGAATTTGATTGGCTGAACACAATTGTACTCCATTGGACACAGTTCAAATCGGGAACAATCATATTTTTCGTGTAGATTTTCAGAAAATCGTGTTTTAGAGGGTTTTTCACGATCACGATCGTGCAATCGTGACAAAGGGTCAAAATCGTGTAGTACACGCCTAAATCATGAAAGTTGGCAGGTATGCATTGTTGGGTTGCTGCCACTTAATTGGTAATTTTAAGGAAATTTTGCAGTTTTTGGTCATTATCTTGAATATTATTATAGATAAAGATAAACTGTAAACAGCAAAAATGATCAGCAAAGTAAGATCTACAAATAAGTTAATATGACCAAAATTGTCAATTGACCCCTTAAGGGGTTATTGTCCTTTAATGGCAATTTTTCACAATTTGTTCATCATATTTGCTAACTTTAAAAAATCTTCTCCTCTGAAACTACTGAATGGATTTGAATGAAACTTAGCATGATTGTTCCTTAGAGTATCCTGCACAAAGTGTTCGCTTCGATTTTTGATCCGTCAAAAAACATGGCCGCCGTTACCTAAAATAGAACATAGGGGTCAAATGCAGTTTTTGGCTTATATCTCGAAAACGAAAGCATTTAGAGCAAATCTGACTTGGGGTAAAAATGTTCATTAGGTCAAGATTTATCAGCCCTGAAATTTTCAGATGAATCAAACAAACCATTGTTGGGTTGCTGCCACTTAAAGGGGCACTAGCTGTCAAATTCATTGTAACCGATTTGACTCAAATTCTCATATTTGGTTTATAACAATGTAAAACATTTATTCAAACTATCAAAAGTCTAAAATAAACAGTTTACAGAGCATGGGGTAGATAATATATAGGTTCGTTTCGTGTGTATTTTAGTCTAGACGCCATCTAATTAACTATCGATTTGACCTCAGATGACCATATAAGCGATGTAAACAAAAATAAAAATACGAATAGATTAAACCAACACGTGCAATTGCATTTTTATAGGTCTGTTTGATTTTATTTTATAGATTAAAAATAGATGTTTCTCATTGTTTTTAACCATATAAGAATGATTTTATGTGCATCGAATTAGTAATCAAATGATTTACCTTAGTTTCACTTTCATTGTTGACATTCTTTTTCTTTAAATAACCAGTACACGTACAATGCATGCGTTGTCAAGCTCTAGCTAGGGGTTAACTTGAAGTTCACATGAATACCGGTTAGAATGATGATGACGTTTTCACTTGCAAGTGAATCAGTCAAAAATTATGTTTAATCGCTTATTTCAACAAAATTAAAGGAAATTGATTGCTAAAAGCAAATTATTATTTCATTATTCCAATTTGATTAATGATTGATCTAAAACAAAATCATACTTTATTTTTTTATATATATCGTAGCTAGTGCCCCTTTAATTGGTAATTTTAAGGAAATTTTGCAGTTTTTGGTCATTATCTTGAATATTATTATAGATAAAGATAAACTGTAAACAGCAAAAATGATCAGCAAAGTAAGATCTACAAATAAGTCAATTTGACCAAAATTGTCAATTGACCTCTTAAGGAGTTATTGCCCTTTAAAAACTTTTTTCACAATTTGTTCATCATGTTGACTTACTTTAAAAAATCTTCTCCTTTGAAACTGCTGTATCAATTTCAGCCAAACTTAGGCTAAATGAGTTTCAGAGTTTCAGAGTATCTAGTATAAATTTTATATTTCATTTCCTTGTATGTCAAGAAACATAGCTCCTATGGCTAAAATAGAACATAGGAGAAATTGATTTTTTTTTTGGCTTTTGAAGAGAATAGGATGATTTCAAGAACATTTAAATAAATTGAAAAGCCAAAATAATCATTGATGAGAGATTAAACCAAAAAAATTCAGGTGAGCGATTCAGGCTCTTGAGAGCCTCTTGTTTGAACTCATCTGGGACAATTTTGCCACTTGAATTATTCCCATAATTTTGGTTTCATTATTGTCCATTGTTATTAAAAAAAAGTTCTTCTCTGAAACAATTGAAACTGTGTATGTTAAGATTGTAGTTTTACTGGCCTACATATTCTCTAGTTTTAAAGATATATTTTGATTACTGTAAATTCCTATGTAGATCATTGCATCATCAATTTTATTTGTTTGTCTCGTTTGATGCAGATTTACCTGGTCTTGCTATTGTCCACTATTGAAATGATATTCATGAAATTCTACAAATGAACGAAAGTGGCATGAAATGGCATATATAATAAATTAGCAACAACAAAAATTGTCCCTGGAAATAAAATATGTTTGTAACTACTTTAAGGTTGTTGAAGGCCAATTTTAAGATGGTAAGATTATTCTAAGAAGAGAGTGGTAAAGGGTTATTTTCATGCCATGAAAAAAAATCGTTATTCACAGTGTTTCAAGAAATCGGTAAAAAGATTGTAGTGCAGGAATTTTTTGATTGTTTGTTCATCGTGAAATAGCAATTTTATTTGCGTTCTTCCGTGCAGATACCCCCCTTTACGCCCCTCTAAGAATATATACATTTTATATCTTTCCTTATTAAACAGTTTCTATCTATGATCAAAAAGTTCTTTATTTAATGTTTTATTTTATTTAAGAAAAAATTGATGCAAGGCATTGCAAGCTATACTTCATTGTAGTTTTAACATGGGTAGGCATTATATTCGTGATTATTTTTGCCTGAGCAATAGTGAGGGCTAAAATAACTAGTATATAATGCCTATACCCATGTTAAAACTATAATAAAGTATAGCTTTTATCAATTATTTTGATTCTGATTAGTACAATCAAGGTAATTTCTATGTCTGATGTGTATAGGTGTAGAGGGTTTGTGTACTCTCTACCATGAAACCCCTTTTTGTTTGTAAACAAGCAAATGACTGGCATTGTGATTTTTCAGAGGGAGGAGTTTGAACAGCCAGCATGAACGGATGTTGTATCTAGGTCAAATATGTCCATTTCAAATTGCAACACATTTCAGTCATAATAAATGAATTAGTTACACCATGTGCATCATTTAAGAGTTTGGAAGTATTTAAGTTAATGAAATATATCAAATGCATGCCAATTTGATAAAATTCATTATTCTGCAGTAGTCAATATATGCATGTGCAAACAAATTTTATTGGATTTAGAGCATGGGTTTATTCACAAAGCAAAAGAAGCATGTCATATTAGAATCTAGCTATATTTACTTCACACACAGTGCTTTCTTGGCATCCTTTACATCGGTTGACATTTGTATTGCTTGTTTTAGTCAAAACATGTTCATTGTCATTAGAAAGTTTGATTTATTTTATAGAAAGTAGCCAGTGAGTTAGACATACTGTTGAACTGGTTGATGGGAGCACCTGCTGGTCTCAAACTAAATAAACCTTTAACAGAATTCCTGGGTCATTTCTTTATGTACCACATCTACTTATGGAAAGGTTTGCTATAATGATTATATAGATATTTTATTCATTGCAATTACACAATGTTTCTGTGGCTTAGATATACATTTTTATCATTCTGTGTGCTTGTTTTTATAAGTTTTGCATTTGTACAAATGAAAGGGTTTTGAAGTGAACATCTACAGTAACACAATGACCAAAAAATAAATTGTTTCACAAAAAGTTAGTTACAGCCATTTTACTTCCACAAACAATAAATTTGTTTTATTATTTTTCATTAATTTTTATTGGTTTGTATTACCAGTGTTTTTTTTTTTGTGCTAGTTAAACTGATTTTTCAAGGGCAAAGTCAGTAGTTATATATATACAATGATGATTTAACACAAATGTAACCAAAATATTTTCAAATAACCAATGGGCCATTACACATTAATCTTTAATGTTTGTGTTTACAGGATATCTACATTTATTGAAGCCGCCAGTATTCAATACTTTATTGTGGTGCTCTTCCTGTGTTGGTGTACTTGGTCTGTCTGCACAAATTTGTCTTTTAAAGGACATTATCTCCACAACTACTCTACACATTTACTGCTATTATGTGTACGCTGCTAGGTAAGCTGTAAGTCATTACAGAAGAAGATACAAAATGTATAACCAGATAGAGTTGTGGCACATCTAGAGTCTAACTATTCAACAAAAACAAGAATAGGGTCTATACCACGTTACAAACTAGGTTTTATAAAATTACAAATAGGAACTTTTCTCTAGATTATACAAATTACATATGTGAACTTTTCTGTAGGTTATACAAATTACATGTGTTAAGTTTTCTGTAGGCTATACAGATTACATATGTGAACTTTTCTGTAGGTTATACATTGTACAAATGACATGTCTGAACTTTTCTGTAGTTATACAAATTACATGTGTTAAGTTTTCTGTAGGCTATACAGATTACATATGTGAACTTTTCTGTAGGTTATACAAATAACATGTGTGAACTTTTCTGTAGGTTATACAAATTACATGTGTGAAGTTTTCTGTAGGCTATACAGATTACATATGTGAACTTTTCTGTAGGTTATACAAATAACATGTGTGAACTTTTCTGTAGATTATACAAATTACATGTGTGAAGTTTTCTGTAGGCTTTACAGATTACATATGTGAACTTTTCTCTAGATTATACATATATCAAAAGTGCACTTTTCTCTTGATCGTACAAATATCAGTTTTGAACTTTATCTCGATTATATAAATAACATGCATGAACTTTTTCTTTAGATTATAATTATACAAATACATATGTGAACTTAAATCTAGATTATACAAATATCATTTGTCAACTTTTCATTAGGTTATATAAATTACATATATGTGAACTTTTCTATAGATCATACAAATAACAAATGTGAATTCTTCTCTAGGTTATACAGATTGCAAGTGTATGTGTTATCTGCCTTGTGGAGGTTATTTAGAGGGAAGAAATGGAATGTATTACGTCGACGTGTAGACTCAGCATCATTTGATGTAGATCAGCTGTTTGTAGGAACATTGTTATTTACAATTTTCTTATTTCTATTGCCAACAACAGCACTGTATTATACAGTTTTCACCTTGGTAAGTTTTGTTGATGAATTCTATTTGCATGCATATCCATTGACAAGCCAGTTGAATCATGGAAGTAATATTGAAAGGAATAACATCGTCATCACTTCAAAGGTTTCATCTGCGTTACCGCCCATCTTTCAATAACTTGTTAATTGGTTCAATATCTGGCATGGAAGTTGATTCTCTGCATGTGATCGATCAAATCACTGACACTTATCTGTCATTTTCGTGTTCACGGAGAACTACGAACAGACAAGTTTTTGTCGTTTATACGTGCGAAGTAACCCGAATAGTCCATTCGTTACATTCCGTTGATGTACGCTGCCGAAAAGATTCATTCGTTCAATTTTTACTCTACCATTTTTCCCTATTTTTGGTTAGTTTGATCATGATAGTTTAAACAGACAGCTATCACATACGAAATTGGAGAACACGATTGTGTCATTTCAATTTTAATATTTACAGACATTTAAAAAAACATTTCCGTAAGTTAAAAAGATGATTGTAAAAAAAATACGTTTGGACCCCCTTTATTAAAAACGAAAAATCTAAATCCTTCGTGTATTTATAGTCAATTAAAATATTCACAATTCTTAACGGTTCTATCCTTCAAATTTTTTAAGTTCTTGATACATAAACTAATTTGTGTAAAAATGAATTTACCGTAAGACAGATAGATTCAAGCCCATTTCGTCGGTTTGTTATAATTTTTGCTGTATAGCTTATTATATTAATACTTGTGAGCATTCCACAATAATATATATTTACGAAAATATTATCCCCATTTTAGTTGTCCAGTTTCAATAATGCAATCAATGACATTTATGACATATACATAAATTTAGAATACTTGAAAGTAAATATTCTTTTATTCAATCTCGATTAACTTTGCACATTTCAACAGTAAAAAAATCTATGCCTACATTTGCCTACATTATTTTGTTAAACATCATGTGAAACCTGATCGATTCATCGGTATTTATCTGTTTAACTCGGGATCCGCTTTTAACCGGAAAATACTTTTAAAACAGTTTAAAACAAACGGTAAAAAGCAAAAATATGCTAAATTAAATACAATTTTCCATGTTAAACTGCTGTAGTTTGAACAATTCTCGTCCGTTTTTCAAGTTTTTTTTTACATCATACGACTTCATCTGAAGGCAGAGGTTTTATATGATACAGCGCCACCTCCTTATTAATAAACCTCGGATTTCACACAGGTACTTTAAAATTACCGGACTCGATAAAATCATGTGACTGATAAGAAATTGCAGATGCCATTTTACAACCGCGGTATCACAGATAGTAACCAAAGGGGTCTTACCGCTGAGACTATAATTGGATAAAATCATATGACTTTAGTACAGGGCTCTACATGATGTTAATACATGCTAATTACTCGATGTTATTCCTTTTAAATATTACTTCCATGGTTGAATTTACAGTCAGAAATTTAAGTTCCAGAATTAAAAAAAATTATTATCAAATTTTAACTGAACAGAAATGCTGCCTACAAAAACTAACAAGGCAAATTACAACTGAAGTGTTAGTATAAGAGTTCAATAACAACTATACCATGCGCGTAGCTACGTTTACGTCAAAATGCCCAGGCGTACACTTGAATTTTGATAAAAAGATATAAAATAAAAAGAACTGGAAAAAACACATCAGCCATGCAATTCTTTCTTCATTTGCTTGTAATTTCGACTGAAAGTAACAAACTTTCCCTATTTCAACCAAATGTTATCAAATTATATTTTTGTTCATATTATGTCAAAGTCTGAAATATGTGAATTCTAATCACTTTGCTTTTCTTTAAAGCAATATATTATCTCCTGAAATTGGATATGTGGTTTGCCTTATTTTTCGAGCCTGTGACAAACGTGTCGCAAAAGCGAGACAAATCGATTCTAATATAAGGTTCAGTAAGGGGTAAACAAATATATCAATAACTTTGTCATTCCTTCTTTAAATTTTATGGAAGTTGGACCGAAACTGTTTATGATCAAATGAGTATCCAGAGGATTATGATGAAATGATGGGTACATTGTATTTACTATCCAGTATTTGACCGATAATATGAATTTCTTAGCAAAATTTTGAAAGTTTTTTTTCTTTCATTTTTCAGTATTATATTCACTATATTCACAGACATACTTTTATTCCGCAATTAACAGACCGTCCGGAATTTAAGTTCACATAATAAATTTATAAACCTTCATATGTTGTCATGAAACTTGACCAGTTCAAGAAAATATAGGCCTTATTAAGCTTTGGCGGAAAGCAATCCCAGGCGTGAACCAGGGTTTCGCAGAACACTTTACGAATTCTAATAGTGCGCCTTAACATTTCTGAAAATTAAGTATACATTTCCATGTTCATTAAATAACATGTTTGTACATAAAAAGGTGTTTTTGTCGATTAATTGTTTTACCCCATGGTAACTTTAATTTTATAATAAACATATTTTAAAGAAACTGCTTTGGACATTTTCTCTAAAACCAATGACCATTAGATTCCAAATTAACACAATCATGACAATGAATGAATTAAACATAAAAAAGTTTTAGATTCTTAATAGCAATGGTATCTTATAATCGATATCTCGCCCCCTCCCTTCGAAATTATATCAGCAGGTGCTATGAAATGAATCCGCTTAGAACCCTCAGAATCCCTCGCCGAGGTTCGGGCGTACACATAAAAATGACCTAGCTACGCCACTGTATACATCAACAAATACTAGTACATAATTATAATTTTGCCAGCATGTCTAATTGCATGTATAAATAAATAAATGAGCAGTATAAATACAATACAACCAAAATATACAACAATTAGTTATGCAGTCTGTGTAATAAGTGATATGAGCTTCTGACTGACATTTTCTATATTTTCCATCCCTCTAAATGTTTAATCAAATCTGCTATCTTGTTGTAAGAAAGAGAACACAGATTAAAAATTCTTATTTATTATTTTTAGTTGAGGATGGTGGTTTTACGGTTTCAAGGTTTCCTGTCCACAGTTGTTTACATAATCAACCATGTACCAATGTATTCTATTTTTAGTTAAGAATGGTGGTTTTACTGTTTCAAGGTTTCCTGTCCACAGTTGTTTACATAATCAACCATGTACCAATGTATTCTATTTTTAGTTAAGAATGGTGGTTTTACGGTTTCAAGGTTTCCTGTCCACAGTTGTTTACATAATCAACCATGTACCAATGTATTCTATTTTTAGTTAAGAATGGTGGTTTTACTGTTTCAAGGTTTCCTGTCCACAGTTGTTTACATAATCAACCATGTACCAATGTATTCTATTTTTAGTTAAGAATGGTGGTTCTACTGTTTCAAGGTTTCCTGTCCACAGGGTGCTATAAACAGTTTCGTATAAAAAACTAGGGGTTATTCCCCAACTAAAAATAGACATGGAGGGAAGTTCCTTTTTAACCAGATTTTTGTGTCAAAAATGTCGGTTATTGATTTGGGGATATACGGCGGGCGGCAACCAAGTGTTGTCCGTGCATTTACTCATTAAGCGTTCAACCAAACCTTTTAAAATTTTAATATGTTGTTACTGACAACAAAATGGAGGTCAAGTTCAATAATGACGATTTTGACTTTTACCGTTCAGGAGTTACGGTTCTTGAAAGTTTAAAAATGTTATGTCCGTGCATTTACTCATGAACCGTTCAACCAAACCTTTTAAAATTTTAATTAATATGTTGATACTGATGACAAAATGGAGGTCAAATTTGATATTGACGATTTTCACTTTCTTTGTTCATCAGTTATGGTTCTTGTGATATTGCCAGGACACAAATAAATGTTAATAAATCCAGTTTGCTGTCGTTATGACAGCCTCTTGTTATCAACATAATTGGTGAAAAAGTATCATGTTTTTTGTATTTGGTTGGAAAGCTATGTTAATTAACTTCAATTAAAGCAGGTTGAATGATTAAACTAATTTTAAAAATTAGATTAAATATACATGTTTTGAGAGGAGACAACACTGTAAACAGTCTGTTTTTTTGGCAGTGAAAATTGAAAACTTATTTGCAGCCACTGTAGCTCTTTTTGGAGCAGGCGAACGTACCCTGAAGCATGAATTTTTTGAAAGACCAGGTAAAAATCTATGGAATTCATACAATTTTGATTATGAAAAATGTGCAGGTATCATGTCTTCAGGGGTGTGCACATGACCTGATTTCAGGTTTTTTAAGCTTAAATTAGGCAATGTTTTTCCGAGTTTCTCTGGATTAAACTTTTTTATACCATTAAAAGTACACTTTTTTTTATTCCATTATAAACTAGAGAACATTCTGATTCCAGTGATATCTAGTTTTATACAAGTATCTTTATTAATCAGTCCACCACTAAGGGTCACTTATACATGGTCCCTCAAAATATGACATCATAGAAAAAAAAACTGTTGATTGCACCCACAGTTGTTTACATTATCAACCATGTACCAATGTATTCTATTTTTAGTTAAGAATGGTGGTTTTACTGTTTCAAGGTTTCCTGTCCACAGTTGTTTACATTATCAACCATGTACCAATGTATTCTATTTTTAGCTAAGAATGGTGGTTTTACTGTTTCAAGGTTTTCTGTCCACAGTTGTTTACATTATCAACCATGTACCAATGTATTCTATTCTACTATGGGTCATTGGTTCTAATAAAGTTTCAGGTAAGTGAAACTATTATATCTTAAATGAATATGATAACAGGATTTTAGGTCACCTGGCCCAGATCACTGCAGGGTCATCATTGAGTATGGAGTCTTATTTAAATCTACATTAATCTAGTTATCTTAATAATTTAACAAAACTTTATTAAAAGCCCTAATAACATATTCCCATGAAAACTTCTGTAGGTACACTCAATGCAAAAGTTTGAAAAACTATTGGGAGCTTGAAGAGCAAAAATTACTTAATTTGGATACCAAAATCTTTCAAGAATACCTTGCCTATTACAATTCCAGAAAATTAAATTTAGCTTTAGTGTTTCATGCTGTTTTGAAATTCAGGGTACACATCACATGTTTCTTTTATAAGCTTCTTCATGTGCAATTTAAGCACAACATTTGGAAAGCTATAAACATAGAAGTAATTGAGGCAAGAAAGAGCATCATAAACAATTAAAAGTTTTAAGAAATAAAATTGAGAATGGAAATGGGGAATGTGCCAAAGAGACAACAATCCGACCATAGAAAAAAACAACAGCAGAAGGTCACCAACAGGTCACCAACAGGTCTTCAATGTAGCGAGAAATTCCCGCACCCGGAGGCATCCTTCAGCTGGCCCCTAAACAAATATATACTAGTTCAGTGATAATGAACGCCATACTAATTTCCAAATTGTACACAAGAAACTAAAATTAAAATAATACAAGACTAACAAAGGCCAGAGGCTCCTGACTTGGGACAGGCGCAAAAATGCCCTCCCCCTATACCTCTAGCCAATGTAGAAAAGTAAACGCATAACAGTACGCACATTAAAATTCAGTTCAAGAGAACTCCGAGTCTGATGTCAGAAGATGTAACCAAAGAAAATAAACAAAATAACAATAATACATAAATAACAACAGACTACTAGCAGTTAACTGACATGCCAGGGGTTTAGTATCATACCATCATAACATATATGAGAAGAACATAACCCGTGTCATGCCAACAACTGGTTTTTGAATAAATGTGTTTAGTTCCGATGCAAAGACCCTATAAGTGAATAAATATTAACGCCAAAATATATAATCTTTAATGACCTGACAACAGTATCATAACTATATCCCTTGTTAATAAGTCTATTCAAAGGTTTTGTAAGTTTTTGAGGTGAATACTGACACCTTTGTTCTTTATAAAAAATATTTCCATAAAAAATTGGATGTGAAATACCTGAACGTATATGAAGTCTGCATGTTGAGCTATATTTACGAATGATGTCCTTATACCGATGATAAAATTTAGTAAATATTTTGACTAGTTTGTGATATCGAAAACCCTTTTGTAATAATTTTTCAGTAATACATAAATTTCTCGCGTTAAAATCAAAAACATTGTTACATACACGAGCGAATCGTACAAGTTGAGATATATATATAAACACCGTAAGATGGTGACAAGGGAACGTCACCATCTAAAAATGGATAATTAACGATAGGAAATGAAAAATCATCTCTTTTATCATAAATTTTAGTATTCAGCTTTCTGTTAGTAATAAGGATATCAAGATCGAGGAAAGGGCAGTGGTCATTGTTAGGATTAGCTTTATTTAAAGTAAGTTCAACAGGATAAATTTCTTTAATATACATACTGAAGTCGTCATTATTGAGAGCCAAAATATCATCCAAATATCTAAAAGTATTATTAAATTTGTTTATCAGATGTTGTTTCGATGGGTCTTTGCTCATTTTTGTCATAAATTGTAACTCGTAGCAATACAAAAACAGGTCCATAGTTTATGTTTGATACGAGAAATAGGTTTATTGTGGTTATTGTTAATAGTAAAATGTTCTTTAAAATGTTGAATACGTATATCAACTATCTTCATTACTGAATTAAAAAAAGAGTCCAAAGACTTTTTGTCAGCTTTTTCCCGTTTTATCCATTTCATACAGTAAGTAAAGAGTGAGTCGTGGATGATACTACGACACTCATTCCAATTAATAATTGACGGGGGACGATATTTAGGTCCTTTACTGAGTATTATTTCGCTCAATAAGTTTATTATATCTTTGAAAAATAATGGCCAAAAGAGAAAATTTGGTAACTGTATTGTATTTTAAACCAACAGCATCAATTGGTGATTTGATGCCGTCAGAGCTCAAAATACAATATTGTTTTCTCCATTCTTATGAAACCGAGAAGAGTAAACAACGTTAAAACATACAACTTAAATATGTCATATGTCGTCTGCGCTTGAGCAAAACTTTTTATAGAATCAATTGTGAATTGATGCCATGAAAATTAGTCAAAATGAATGTTACAAACCATGTTGCATTAGAATTATGATTTTCCTATGTTTTTCATATATAAGGAATGATTATGTTTTTTCAGGAGAAATATCATTGGAAGTTGTACTTTCAGATAAAATGACAGACTGCCAAGTATTTTCACTACAGGTCAGTAATATGGACACAGCCTTCTTTAACAGTGTGTTTTTTTGTCTCTTATATAAATATGCTCATCAAGTTCCAGTTATCATCTGGAATTCATTGGTTTTTTTCATATTGTTTTACAGTTTTGAAATATTCTTGTAAGATATAAAGGCTTACCAAAAGTTATGTTGAGTAACATAGAATCTGACCATAAATAACATAAATTGGTTTTAACTATAAAATATGAACCTCAAGTTACAACTATTCTATTTGAAATTAGGTGGATATTTGTCTCCTTTGTAATCATACCACATCTGATAAATTATATTGAAATTATACTGTGTTTGTTGTAGGTTCACAAAGTTCCTCTTAGAAAGATAATGAAAATGTCATCATCCAATCAAATTGATTCAATGTCACAACCGTTATTGTCATGGCAACACTTCCTGCTGAATTTAATGAAAGGACATCTTGTGTATCCATGGATAGATCTTCATAAACAATTATAATGTCATTTCCAATTAAAAATATTATTTATTTACAATACCAACCTGTGTTTTATATTCTACCTCAAGGAGTATAAAGACTGTACAGTGCAATTATCTTCGTCATTTGAACTCTGGTTGATAGTTGCCTCATTAGTAATCTTACCATATCTCCTTATTTTTATACAACCGCAAAAATTCTTGCGGTCGTATATTGGTATTACGTTGTAGTCAGCATTGTCCAAAGACGGATGGTTTCCGGATAATAACTTTAGTATAAGAAAATAGAAATCAATAAAATTTTAACACAATGTTTATAACCACAAAAGGAATGTTGGGATTGAATTTGGGGGTTATGGTCCCATCGATTTAGGAAAAAGGGTCCCAAAACATACATTTATCTAGTTTCAGGACAATAAGTTGTGTATAAGTATTTCAACTACTCTGAAATAGTACCACAATGTTCATACTATTAAGTAGAAGGTTGGGATTTATTTTAACCCTTTCCTCCATAATGACGCTTTTTGACGCCACCCCCTTTACTCCATAATGACGCCTTTTGACGCCTGTGTAGTACCTCAGTTGAAATGCTTTGACTACAAAATGTCTGCATCAGACTTTAAACAGTTTGTATCCAATATGAAAAGAACATTTATGAGAATATTTGACTTGAATTTCATTGATGAAATATTCATTTTCACAATGCATAAATACTTTAAACCTGATGATTTTTTTTATTGAAAAAAATCCTTATGCGAATCAAGTATGTGAAGAAAAAAAATCCATGGAGGAAAGGGTTAAGGGTTATGTAGCTAACAGTCTAGGAATTAAGGGCCAAAAACAAGCATTTTTGAAGTTTCGGGACAATAACAATAACAATGTTTAACTGTATGGATCTCTCTGACATTGTACCACAAGGTTCCATATAATGAAGGGAAAGCTTGGTGTCAGTTTGGGTTTAATATCCCTGAACATTTAGGAATAAGGGGCCATAAAGAAGCATTTTTATAAACCGCAAAAATTAAAAAAAATTTGGTCGTATATTGGTATCACGTTGGCGTCGTCGTCCGAATACTTTTAGTTTTCGCACTCTAACTTTAGTAAAAGTTAATAGAAATCTATGAAATTTTAACACAAGGTTTATGACCACAAAAGGAAGGTTGGGATTAATTTTTGGAGTTTTGGTCCCAACATTTTAGGAATTAGGGGCCAAAAAGGGTCCAAATAAGCATTTTCTTGGTTTTTCGCACTATAACTTTAGTTTAAGTAAATAGAAATCTATGAAATTTTGACACAAGGTTTATGACCACAAAAGGAAGGTTGGGATTGATTTTGGGAGTTTTAGTTCAAACAGTTTAGGAATAAGGGGCCAAAAAGGGGCCCAAGTAAGCATTATTCTTGGTTTTCGCACAATAACTTTAGTATAGGTAAATAGAAATCTATGAAATCTAAACACAAGGTTTATGACCACTAAAGGAAGGTTGGGTTTGATTTTGGGAGTTTTAGTCCCAACAGTTTAGGAATAAGGGGCCCAAAGGGTCCAAAATTGAACTTTGTTTGATTTCATCAAAAATTGAATAATTGGGGTTCTTTGATATGCCGAATCTAACTGTGTATGTAGATTCTTAATTTTTGGTCCCGTTTTCAAATTGGTCTACATTAAGGTCCAAAGGGTCCAAAATTAAACTTAGTTTGATTTAACAAAAAATGAATCCTTGGGGTTCTTTGATATGCTGAATTTAAAAATGTACTTAGATTTTTGATTATTGGCCCAGTTTTCAAGTTGGTCCAAATCAGGATCCAAAATTATTATATTAAGTATTGTGCAATAGCAAGAAATTTTCAATTGCACAGTATTCAGCAATAGCAAAAAATCTTCAATGCACAGTATTGTGCAATAGCAAGAAATTTTCAATTGCACAGTATTGCGCAATAGCAAGAAATTTTCAATTGGAGTTATCTTTCTTTGTCCAGAATAGGAGTTGAAATAAGTTAAATCATTGATTTATACAATATACAATGTATATTCACTTTAACTACCAACTGATAAATTAAAATTTACCATTCAGTGATAACAAGCACTTTTTTTACATTTTAATATTTTATGATGTATTTAAATGAGTAGTAATTGTTGCAAACTCCATTAGAAATTTGAATTGAGATCAGTTTTAGAATAAGGAAAAGGGGGATGTGAAAAAAAAATTAGGGGGGGGGGGGGGGGGGGTTCAATTTTTCTCATTTCAGATTTCATAAATAAAAAGAAAATTTCTTCAAACATTTTTTTGAGAGGATTAATATTCAACAGCATAGTGAATTGCTCAAAGGCAAAAAAAAACCTATGCTGTGTCAACTATTTAATCACAATCCAAATTTAGAGCTGGATCCAGCTTGAATGTTGTGTCCATACTTGCCCCAACAATTCAGGGTTCAACCTCTGCGGTCGTATAAAGCTGCGCCCTGCAGAGCATTTGGTTTTCTATTCAAATGTATAAGTAAAAATAATTAATCACCCAGATCATTTATAATATTTATTTATTCTAGAGTGAAGCAACTTAACGTACACGATTTATTTGTTTTACAGTTTGATTTAGAAGAAATACCGACATAGCTAAAATTAGATAATTAATTGTATTATTTTATATAATACAATTAATTATCTAATTACTAACACAATTCTATATAAATAGTCTTGTAATTGTTATAAAATACATTTAATACCATAATTACACTTCGTGGCGTCGATTCAGTCGTTTGACAGACAATGCGTTGTTAATTCTGCTGTGCTGTTTGTATGTGCTGCCCTGGGTTGTTTTACGTGTTCGTTTTTATTCTGTAATTAGTCAGCACTTTGGTGTTTACATGAATATCAATTATACGGTATTTTTTATAGATATACTGTTTTGCAAAGTATGAATTATTCTAAATACTAAAGATTTTCTTATCCCTGGAATAGATAACCTAAGCCGTATTTGGCACATTTTTTTTGAATTTTGGATCAGCAATGCTCTTTAATTTAATTTTGTACTTGTTTGGCTTTCTGACTACTGTAGATTCAGAGGTTATTGCGTGCATTTTTTACTACAATTGTGTTATTTTAGACTAAGCGATTTTAATTTTTGCGATATTGAGAAAAATCCTGATTAATTCATATAAAAAAATTCAACATGTATAACTTTAAATTATTGCCATTATAACCCTGTCGAATTTCTCGCAATGAAACATCGCAATAATTTCTGAATTTACAGTATTTTGATTTGAGCGTCACTAATAAGTATTATATTGACGAAACGCGTCTGGTGTATGAAATTCTAAGGGTCAGTTCAAAGTTTTAAAAAGTTTTCAAATTTTTGATTTTTGGAATTTTGATCAAAGTTTTAAAATATCAAAATTCCAAATTGTGTAAAAGTTTTAAAATATTGAAATTTTAACCAAATAATTAAAATATTAAAATTCTAATTATCGTTTTTAAATTTGATAGTTTAGATATATCAAACTTTAAAAATACTACACCTAACGTGCAATTTTGATTATTTCACTTTTTGAAAGATTGATTTTTTAAATTTTTGATTACGATATCAAAAATAGAAAAGGGGCTAAAAGATTATAATCATTCTTAGTTAGGAATAAATAGCACGAAATATATGAAATCATTTTAATTACAAAATGAATATGCATCTATTAAAAAAAATATTTAAACCTATTTAACCGGTATCAAATAAGTTGGTTTAAATCTCTAATCTACGTGAGCGTTTGATATAAATAATACAGAGCTATTTGGTGTCCCCAGTGCCCAACATTTAGAAGTAACAGTGAAAACTGACCAACTCGCAGTACATGCAGTAGGCAAAATAGTATTATTCGCCTTTTTGATGTTCCTGATAAAGGTAGATCAAGAAAAAGCGCTTCGGTCACATGCATCTTTAAACGTTTTGTTTTCATTTTTATCGATCGCATGACGATAATATATTGCCTTGGTTCTTATATTCACTTGACTTTCAAATATTCAGTTTTCTGCGTTCTGTAGGTTAATGCTTTACTTAAAATTCAGAGTTTTACATTGTACTGGTTTTTCGAGAGCAACATTGGTGTAGGACCAAAATGGAAAAATCCATCATGCAGATGTCAGCGTGGTACTCTCTTCACAGACCCAATTCTGACTGGACGTACCTGTGTTCTTTTACTTTGCTTAAAGGTGATTTTCGTACGGTAACTTAAAAATGCACAAATAACAAATACGGAACAATGATATCCCTTAATTAACAAAAATCCCTTTTCCTTTTATTTGCTATTTAAAAACAGTGGTTGTAAACATAATGGAGCTACGTATATGATAAATGCATATCGTCGCTGTTATGCAAAAACCTCGTATCTCAATTTTTTGTGGAAATCTTTTTATTGATTATTTAGAATTAAATATGTATGTTCCACTGTATGCGAAAATATCTGATCTTCTAACCAATCATTAACCTGAATTCTGACATGTGACGAAAAAGTGTAGTCGGATTGGTGAGACATTTTGTTGTTCGAAAATATCGTATCTCAAAAGAAAAACACACGGCACGGCAGCTGACATCATAACAGCTACAGTTTAATCAATTTTAGGTTCTCAAAGCTAATAAAGTTTAGAAATAATGTGAAAAGCTTTCAAAATACAATATAGGTGCAGACATTTTTGCTCGTCTTGGTAATTGATTGGTTAGAAGATCAGATATTTTCGCATACAGTGGAACATAGTATTACACATTTAATTCTAAATAATCGATAAAAAGATTTCAGTTTTTACTGCCTGGTGTAAAATAATCAAAACCTTAGATACGAGGTTTTTGTATAACAGCGATGATATGCTTTTTACAAGCATCAGTCCAAACGTTTTATAAGGGATCAGTCATTTAACTTCAAAAGTGGGAATATGTTTGTTTTGTCGAAGTGTGGGGGGGGGGGGAATTCGCGCGAAGCGCTAAAAAATTTATTAAGTTTTTCATTGCTATTAATCAAATTATTTGGTTCAAAATTAAACACTATAAAGCATGGGGAAAATCTGGATTCAGAAAATTTGTTGGTCCTCTGCTTGCACAGATTTTTTTTCTCTCTCATCAAATTGGAGATCAGAATATTTTTATGTACCTTTATTGAAGCCCCTCGTGGAAGTATCCAAGTAAAAAAAAAGTGTCACCTAAGTGACAATATTTATATATCAGATTCCCCAAAAAATTACCATTTATCGCTGATATAAACTTTTGAAAATAATTTTCAGTTTTCAAAATGCCGACACCTACAAATGAATAGATGGACGCTTAATGTACATCGGCAACTATTACAGAACTATGAAGGTTGAAAATAATGTTATGGTAAACGTTGATATGATATGAATGTGTTCACTTTTTACAAAACCAGAACGATACATTGGATGTTAACGCTTACTTAATTTGTATTTGACTTTATTGGCCTCTTCAACTTAATTTGATTCGAGCGTCACTGATAAGTCACTGAAACGAGCGACTGGCGCAAATACAAAATTTACATCCTGGTACCTATCTATGATGAGTTTATGTAGATGAGACAATATCTGAAAAAGTCTAATTTTTGGAAATAAGAAAAAACAAATTTTTTTTGTTTAGACCCAGTATTTTAATAGCACAAATCGAAGAACACACATTGGGGATCTAGGAACTGTTGTCTGTAATTCAAACAATTGTTTAATAAGGAAACAATGGCTATTTTAAAAATGGTACAAGAAAATCCAGTTCTTTCCTGTTACCAAAGTGAATCAATTTTAAAAAGTTACTAATGGGAATAAGGAATAAGTTTAAGACAATATTTGTGGTTTACTAGTATATCCTGCAATAGTTTATCAAATGCCAATTATTGATTTTAGCATTTGCAATACAAAAGGTTTAGAAATATACTTAAATATAGTCAGACTATGTCGGTAACATGAAAGAATCTTGAGTAACAGCACAACGGTAACAGGACAGAGTTGGTAACAGAAAGGATTTTTCTGCTTTATTTTAAAGTTTAAGAAAAATACATCATTTTAAATTGGTCACAATTGGAAGATAACAGCAAGCAATGTCATTTATCCTTTGAAACTGTATTTGCAAGATGAAAAATCTGCCTAGGTAATGAAAAATTCTAAAATAAATTCCTTTCTGTTACTATCTACTAAACTAGAATTGCACAATGTTCTCTGCTGTTATCAAAAGCAAAAAACCTATTTTTTTATTTTATATACTTTATATTATTTTGAAATTTATTTAATATGGTGGTGATAACTTATATTAAATGAAATGGTTGGCATATAGTAGATTAACTTTTCGATTCTTCAGTGAAATTGTCTTGAACATCCTTCCTGTTACTGATGATGGTTATGCTGTTACTTTTTATCAGGTAACATGACAGAACGTAACAGAAAGGAATTACGCGATAGTTTTTGTCCTTTTTATCACATTAAATGTAAGTGTATTTCCTGTGACATATAACTTTTAAAAAGATGATATAAAAACACACCTAATGCTGTGGTGAACACTTAAAAATATTCTCAGAAAGTGTAAGAAAAGGCTGTAACAGGATAGAACACCAATAAGTATTTTTCTATAAATTCTTACCTTGGATGGGCTTGAATTTTCAAACCTGGCCGCCTTTCCAACTATTTCTTTGTACTAATGCATTCAGGAAATGATGCTCTTCACAATACATAATGGGAAAATAACTCTTGGTCTTGTAAACGTTTCCACAGGTAAAAAAAACCCAGTGGTAACAGGAGGGAAATCACCCCTGGGGACAAATTTTTTTTCTCTTAAAATTTGCAAAATTTTATTACATGCTATAGTTATAATATAAAAAGACAAATTAGGGGCAATTTTATTATATAATATATCATATATGTGAGAATCGGACGCCTGTTTAATTAATTTGGATATTATTTGAATGATTTAGTTTTCAAAAAAAAACACAGGGGACAACATAATTTTAGGGGGGGGGTTGAACATTTAAATTACAATATTTTATTGGAAGAAATATAAGAATGAGTGTTTAATTGGCAGGACATGGTGCATTATATAACTTAGTTTATACTGAAACTTAAAATTTTCAAAAAAGATGGTTGAATAAAAAAATAATTGCTGGTGAAGTGCGGGACATGGAAATTAGACTTTTTCAGATATTGTCTCAGATACCTTATATTATAACAGTGTCCTGGCTCCAAACTACTAATATTTGATCTTACTCTTAATTTCAGCTTTAAAAAAATATATTAAAAACCTCCCACATTCCAGACTAGCACATGCACGTTCATTGCAACACCATGAATTCAGTATTCCTACCGTACCAATACTTAGAACTGAAATCATTGATACAAGGCAAAATATTTTCTTCATGAACGCTCAATGCTGAATATTTAAGGTCAACAATTTATAAAGAACAGAAATAGTTGATTTAAACGTTAAAGATGATCGTTCAAAACGTACATGGAATGATATATTCATCTGCCGACATGATTGCAGAAAGTAAGAAGTCGTAGAGCAAAACAGAAAAAATTGAAATTAAATGAGATAATACAAATGGGTGCTGTTTTTAAATGAATTCTCATCTTTTGAGAAATATTTATTTTGTCATCCAATTTTTCACCGCCTACAACTGTCTGCCTGTGGTTTTTATTTTATACAACTTTTAAGTATCAGTATATTTTATTTCATTTTGTTTCGTTTCGTTCCGCTTTTATTTCGTTTCGAAGTTTACAGGTGCCCCTCTTTTCGACCCTTTTCTATTTTTGATATCTTAATCAAAAATTTAAAAAATCAAACTTTCAAAAAGTAAAATAATCAAAATTGCAAGTTAGGTTTAGTGATCAAATTTCTAAACGATCAAATTTAAAAACGATATTTATAATTTTAATATTTTTAATTATTTGGTTCAAATTTCAAAATTTTAAAACTTTTTATTGTTTATTTGTACTGTAGTCCTGTCATGTAATGTTGTCATTTTAGTGTTAAATTTAACATTGCCATACAAGCGCGAGGTTTGGCTAGCCACAAAACCAGGTTCTACTCACCATATTTAAAAAAAAATGTCATGTACCAAGTCAGGAAAATGGCAGTTGTTATCTTAGAGTTCGTTTCTGTGTGTGTTGCATTGTTGTTTGTTTTTTGTTGCACTTCAGTATTTCTGTTGTTTCGTTGAATTCCTCTTATAGTTGATGTGTTTCCCTCTGTTTTGGTTTGTAACCCAGATTTGTTTTCTCTCGATCGATTTATGACTTTCGAACAGTAGTATACTATTGTTGCATTTATGTATAGGATACTTGTAGAAAGCCTTCATATTACAGATCTTTATTAATGTGAGTTTACAAAAATTTGATTGTTAGTTTTCTCGTTCGGTCAGTCTATGCTCATTGTCCAATTCATTGTATTGCAACATGTAACTTATTATATTAAAGGACTATCACAGTTTTCATATTTGATAAGTGGACATTTCAATAGAAATTGGGAAATGACAACTGTACTACAGCAAACTACACAAAGTATATTTTGAGAAAAATAACATCCCAATAAACTTATGTCTTCTATTAATAGGCGAGTGTAATATTTGAAAAAGACGTCTAGTTAAGGACTTTAATGCACCCACCTAACACACGGCTAATTTCTTTTTTAAATGAAAGAATAATGATTTAACTTTGATTTTTGCCCGGTCGTCACAAAATCGTACGGTGCAGTTTTTGTAAAATTGACGTTTATTTCAGAAATTTTAGTTTATTTTTTGAAAATTATAAAATTACGACATGTTTTTCAAGCAAAGGAAATTAGTTGTAAGTTTTCTTTTAGACAGAATAGTTAAGTGAATTAGATTCTTAAAATAATGAAAAACAATATATACAACTGTAAGTCCGCATGCTTTTGCATTCCTTCTAAATATTTGACATTTTGTACGAAAATTTTCATAATCCTGACCTTTTCGGATCTACAATTAAATTTTTATCAAATGCTTTTGCATTCTATCCGTTTTAGAACACACCAAATTACTCATCAGTTATCGTTTTTTCATTCAAGATCAAGACTTTATCTCAACATTTCTTAAAATCACGAATTTCTGTAATTTTATGATGTTGGGTAAAATCACTATAAGTTTCCGGAATCCCTTATCTATTTCGTTATCGTTTTTGTACTGAATATATTAGTCGATTTCCGTGTACTTAATAGTGCTATTAGAGTACGATAAATCATATGTAAACGGTTCTTTATCTATCTTTAACTTCAGTGTAGCTTAAATATATATAAAATCGTCCGAAATTAAGATAAAATCAAAGTAAAACACAGTTTTTGAGTTCTGTAGAATCCACCCCTTTCTAAATAAGGAATCGTATCGGAAAATTGTAGAAAATCTTCCGAGTCGTGTCAAATTTTCACAGTCCAGTTCACAAGGAAACCATTCCTATGCTAAAAATCAAAAACTATCCATTGATTGACAAAGATATGCATAGTCTGTCATGCATTTACTACATAGAAACTATGTAGTTAAACACTAAAGTGAAGATACAGTTGTATTCAATGCCGCAGTGGAAAAAACGAAAAGATGAAGTTTACAGAAGACTGGTCGATGAATATGAAAAAAATGAAAACATCCCATTTGAAAATACAAAATATCATAAGAGTTGTTATAAATATTTTTTGTCTGTACAAAGATTTTGTACTACATGTACCAATTCTACCGACCAGTCTCTTCTTATATATCAACGAGGGCAGTAGATCTACAACTCATTCTGATTTGTCTGTTTGTATATTTTGCAAATGTATAAAGCCTATAAGCAAGTTACACAACTTCATAAGATATTCCCTAAGGGGCAAACTCAAGCTGTATTGAGTGTTACTACATATATATCTCCTACCATGATCTGATTTACAAAATAACTCATAACAATTTTACTATTAAATCTTTATACCATCGAGCTTGCATCGCTAAATATTTGATACAAAATTTGAAAGTAAAGTGCTATTCAATTCTGAACATAAAACAGCTTTTACTAACATTTCGACGATTAAAGATGACGTGCCTGTACACAAGAAAGTATTCTGGTTAACAACTTTAATTACTTGATCAGTTAACAGGGCTTAATTTCTGCCCGAGTATCGCCGCCAAGAAAACTACACAACATATTATCAGCTTCAACAAAAACTAAAAATATATGGTCAATTTATAGTTGCATGTATACAGCATCAACAAGGCCAAGACACATCCAATATTGTATACAGTAGCTCTATAATTTTGTCTTATGCCGTAATGACAGAAAATAACTCGTTTAAAATGACTGTGATATACAGTCTGCCATATTTAAAGATCTGAGCAGTGACTGCGAAACTGGTTGCAAGCACTTTATACAGCTACTAGTATTTTACGGAAGCAGATATAGGGTAAAGTTGTAATCCAAAGATGAATATCCATTATCTAAAAACATTTCACTGGATTATTCAATTGAAATTATGCCACCTGCTTTAAAAACATTTCTGTATTGTCTTTTGGATGATGGCGCATCTGCGGCAGTTAATAAAGCGCACGATATTCCTATTGACAAAGTTCTTAGATGTATGGCTTTAGTAGAATGTATATTATCTATAAATATCTTTTTTTACTCTTTTTCATTAAGGTTTTATTATTACAAATGCACCGTATTTATGTACACACCTTTGAGATACTATTAACAAGTTTGACTGCTCAGGAGATTAGAAAATTTAAAATGGGGCATACATTCTACATGGCAGTATTTTTCTTCTGGGGGTCAACATTTTATCCAAGATTGATTGATTGATTGTTAGTTGCTTAACGTCCAGTGGCAAATATTTCATGCATATTCAGGACGAGAACAAGTTCACAACAAATACAATAGGCAGGTCTTTTCACAACAGAGGCCAAAAGGGACGATAGCCGTAGCAATTTCGACTGCCACCGGAAAATGAGGGCACATTTGATAGGGACAGACATTTTGCTTTACAACAGGCCACCTACGAGCCCTCAAAGAGTTGTTGTAAGGGTTCTTAACGTGCAAAGAGTGTGGCACTTTCTTTACACGAGACATCGGATTTAACGTCCCCATTCTGACCGGACGTGACTGCGAACTTAATACATCACGCACAGCTAAACGGACACCCCACTTCGGCAAGCGTTTTACTGCCGGTCTGGAGAAGACCAAGTGACCATATTTCTATTCCCCAGTCACCCTTGGGGGTTTTATACAAGACAATGTCGACCTTACTACAGAAACAATAAAAGTTCTCCGTATGACTTTGGTTGGCTAAAAGGCAACATCGGTCCGGTATGATGTCATCCAACTTTCCACAAGATTTGATCTGTTCACGCATTGGTATAGGTATAGGGGGAGGGTTGAGATTTCCAAAAACATGTTAACCCCGCCGCAATTTTGAACTTGTCCCAAATAAGGAGCCTCTGGCCTTTCTTTGTTTTGTATGATTTTTTATTGGAATTTTTTGAGTATATTTCGAAGCGTAGCATGACGTCCATTATCATTTCAAACTAGTAGATTTTTGGGGCCAGCTGAAGAACGCCTCCGGGTTTTGGAGTTTCTTGCTGCATTGATGACCCATTGGTGGTCTTCGGCCGTTGCCTGCTTTTTGAACGGGTTGGTGTCTCTTTGACAAATCCCTCATGTCCATTCCCAATTTTTAATTCAATCGTATATAGTAGATCTTGTGTCCGCTTTGAGCAAAACCTCTGCTGTACTGGTATATGCCCATGCCAAGGAAGTTGTCTTTGTATGGATATTTTGACCGATAAGAATGATGAGATTACAAGTTAAAATGAAGCTAAAATATTCCGATATCGCAATATTCCGACACCTAAATGGTCCAACATCCCATTGGTCCGACGTTTCGATCATTTAGGTTATAAGCTAACGGGATTTTAACATAAGAAAGCCAAATAGATATTGGGATAACCTTGTCCTCCGTTTGAAGCGGTGCCAAAGTAGCCGAACGTCATCACTAGCGTAATTTAAAAAAGTACAAACTACTTTGTCAAGTGTTGTTTAATTAATTAGATATCTCAAGATACACGGCGGCAGACTAAAGTAAAATCAAACACAGTTTGACGTACAATGAGTGATCATTTTTTCCTTGTGATGTTTTATATTAAAATTGTCACAATTTTGTTGATATAAATATACTAGTAGCACTTTACTCATTTCAGTAATGTTAGTTAGTACTCTTATCATATCTGATTTAGTGATGTAAATGAAATTGCGGTATGATCCAGACTCAACATATTGCACTACAATAATATAAAAAAATCTGCCCTATTGTTGTCTGATCTTGAAGCGGTTGGCAGGCTTTCAAACTAACAGGAGACCATAGGCTTCCTCAATTTTAATGTACAGCTCATCATGGGACTTTTCTTAACAATTAAAAACACGTCATATGTTATATTTCCCCCTTGCTTCAAATATATTGTTTCGGATTATTTATATCAAATTTGCAGATATATGTTTGTAAATACGTTCAATCAAATGATATGGAGGTATTATAATATTTAGATAATGCAAGGGCGACTACAGATACATTTGTGTGACTTAATGGTTGATTTTCAAAGACTCCGAGAGAAAACGTTACGTAACATGCGTTATCGTTAACATCAACCAAAATTAATTAATACTATGATAGAAATATATTTTCCCAACAGTAATACAGCATTCCTGTAAAATTGTTTCGTTTTTGCATTTGTTTTAACTTTATTTTTCTACTGGAAGTATCTGTGAATTGAAATTGCACCCATGACCTTTGACCTCGATTTAAAAAAAGTGCACCATAATTTCTTTTGACGACCGGGATATTTAGAAAGTACACATTCTTAGCTTTCCAGTGATATATAATTTAGCCGTGTGTTAGGTAGGTGCATTAAAAATGTAAATTTGGCTCTCATATCACTCGCCTATAAAAATATTCTACGAAAACCATTCAAGTTGAAACAGTACTATAATAAACCTGTGAAAATATAACTTTAATTGCAATAGAATATCTTTTTTAAGTTGCTAAAAGTGTGATGCAACTCAAGAAAAAGACGGAAATGCTTTTGCTGCATACTACAGGCTATAAGAAATTGATAAACTTTATTTTTCAAAAAGGTTTCTCTAACAAAATCTTAATTAAGGTGCAGTTTTTGTCGAGCCTGTAACATTTGTGTTGTGAAAGCGAGACATGTATAGAGATCCTAGATTTCGGCGTCAGTGGCATTAACATTTTGGTTCAGTCTGTCTGCTGCTAGACATCAAGAACTTTTTCAAATTATGAAATTTGGACAGGAGCTTGTTAGTAACCAAAATACAGTATTCAGAGCTAAATTTTGATATTACTTTGTTTTTATTTTCAAGTAATTTACTGATATATGAACTGAGTTTATTTTTTACAATAAACAAGTAGATATACTGTTGTTTATCTGTTTGTCTTGGTTTTTTTTAAGCCATGGCGTTGTCAGTTTGTTTTCGATCTATAAGTATGAATGTCCCTCTAGTATCTTTCGCCCTTCATAAGTTTTATATCATAACTACTCTTAATGTCAATAAACAATGATAAATCCGCAAAATTTTGTTCTTCACTAGCCTTGATTTGAACTCATGATATTGGGATATCGAAAAAAACACCGCCTGCACCGTGGCCATCGCTTTAGACATATATATAAACATCTACTATACACATACATGTCTCTGAAACGATTAACGGATTTCACTTTTTTAATTGAGGAACTTCTTGGTGTATTCTCATTTTGAGGACCACTTCAGTTAAACTGGTTTGTGCAAACAGGCCATGGACCGCTATTGTGGCAAACACATAGTACTGCCATATACTTGTTTGTTATTAAAATTTTTTGGCGACTCGATCTTTTCCTTTCTCATCATTTTTTTTATTTTGCAGTTAGACTATATTAATCTTTAATAAGCACCAGGAGCGCATTATTCGTCCGAATTGTGCATACTGAAACTAATACGAAATTTTTTTCAATATTTAGAAAGCATCTATAATAAGCAGCTATAGTAATATAAATGATGGGGATATCAGTAAATAAACCGTTATGATTGTTAGAACTCCGAAAACTAATCTGAAAAAAATAGAAAATCAAAATGCAGTCTATTTCACAAGTCCCAACAACAGTTTTAGTAAATTGATCCAAGCATACTCAAGTTAGGTTTTGACATATGCAGTTGTCAAAACCTAACTTTAGTATGCTGGGATCAATTTACTAAAAAAAATGGTTGAAGAAAGATGAGGTAAGATTATAAAAATCTTCCTAATCATCTCTTCATTAAGATACTTTTACATGTTATGTAATAGCACTGGTATTTTTGTATTCTCTTATTTGCAAAACAACATGTGAATTGACAGACAGTATTCTGTATTTGACAGGTTCATGAAAGAGACTTGATCA
Source organism: Mytilus edulis (assembly GCF_963676685.1). Classification (NCBI taxonomy): domain Eukaryota; kingdom Metazoa; phylum Mollusca; class Bivalvia; order Mytilida; family Mytilidae; genus Mytilus; species Mytilus edulis. The sequence continues at coordinate 26,879,628 of NC_092352.1, read as the reverse complement.
GAAAAAGCTGGTTTGAATTACTAACACTGATGTTGTTGGAGGTAGCTGTGGCTTCTGAAAGAGATAAAAACAAATTTAAACGACACAACACCATAGCCAAGTCATTTTAAACCTCTGTTATACCTTAAAAGATGTCATGCATTAAATGGAAACCGCATTGTCAGATGGATCATTCATATGTTTACTGTAAACGGTTTTAACATGTAAACGTATTTTTAAATATTTCGTTTGAAAGTCATTCTCCATACAGACTTATAAACTGAAATTTTGATAAATGATTGGAATTTTGTCAGGATAACCATTCTAAACCAAAACCAACTTTCTATTGGAAGAAATAATATAAATAACCTTTCAGATACAACTTAATTTATTTTTGGTTGAAAGAAGTCTTCTGTCTGTAAAAATTTGAAATGAGCACAGTATAATTAAAATGATACTATATAAATAACACAAAGCTGAGAGGGTGATACCCCGAGAAAACATTGTCAACCGCGGCGAAGACAATGCATTTTCGAGGGTTACCAATCTGCTCTATCACCCTCTAAGCTATGTGCTATTTAATTTGTTATACTGAATGTCCTATCATATAGTCTTTTACAGAATAATTTTATTTTAAAAGTAATTTCTATGACGTCACGTAATGTTCAACGTTACGGGTATTAGAAAAAACACCAAAAGTGTTTATTTTTTTTATTTTGACAGTCAGATAATAAATTCTAGCTGAGCCAAAACGTAGAACTTAAGCACTGTATGTAATTACTTGATGTACTTTCAATTCATTGTCCTTTAAACTATCGATTTGATTGGTCTAGACGAGAGGGTAACATTAAGAAAAATTGTCACCCTCTCAGCCATGTGATAGAGTAAATTAACATTTTTACGTGAAGTATAATAAAATTGGATACAGGTAACCTATGCCCCTAGAACAGGACTTTGCAATACCTACAGATTCTTATCATCGATGCATTTATATACAATTTGCAGTAATTATTGATAACAAGGCGATGTATTTCAAGTCAGGCTGTACGCAAATAGGGACAAAAACACAGGCACTTGTTTCTATCCATTGGAAGGTCGACTTTCCATATATAGTGGACAAAAAGACAAAAAATAACACTAATTCCGTAAAACATTACAGTATTTTTTTCCTAACAAAATAAGGATATATATACCATCAGGAACAGATATTATAACACAGTTTCTAAAGGAACTTTTGTTAGAAGGAACAAATATATACGTTAACAAAGTGATCACATTTGCGAGATTGAAATTATGGGCTCTTTTTTTCAGAATACACATACGAAAAAGTAAAGTAACAAAGATCCCGAACTTCAAGGAAAATTCAAAACGGAGTCTCTTGTCAACTGAATCATGTGAATGACAAAAAGATTGCGACATAAGGGTACTTTGAAATTAATTCACCATGTTTTCTGGTATTTTTTCTGTCTATTCGAAATAACCTCCTAGATGTGGTGTACATTTTAAAATAAAACGATCAGCGATGCGGTATATTCAGTGTGCATCACAATTATAATGTTATTGTTTCATAGAAAGAAAAGATATCACAGTCATTCCTAACAAGTGTGCACACTCTGAAATGTCTCGCCTTCTTTACTAATAATTGATATTATGTTGATAGTACTAAAAATAAAGCTTTATTACAACTGTCACATAAACTCAACATTAACCAAGAAAACTTAAAACATTGATCAATGAACCATGAAAATGAGGTCAAGGTCAGATGAACCATGCCAGGCAGACATGTACAGCTAACAATTCTTCCATACAACAAATATAGTTGACCTATTGCTTATAAATTAAGAAAAACAGACCAAAACACAAATACTTTATACTTAGCAATGAACCGTGAAAATAAGGTCAAGGTCAAATAAAACCTGCGCGACAGACATATATATCATAAAATATTTCCATACACCAAATATAGTTGACCTATTGCAATTAGTATTAGAAAAAAAGACCAAAACACAAAAACTTAACTATAACCACACAAAAACTTAACTATAACCACTGAACCATGAAAATGAGGTCAAGGTCAGATGACACATGCCAGTTGGACATGTACACCTTACAGTCCTTCCATACACCGAGAATACTAGACCTCTTGCTTATAGTATCTGAGATATGGACTTGACCACCAAAACTTAACCTTGTTCACTGATCCATGAAATTAGGTCATGGTCAAGTGAAAACTGTCTGACAGGCATGAGGACCTTGCAAGGTACACACATACCAAATATAGTTATCCTATTACTTATAATAAGAGAGAATTTAACATTACAAAAAATCTTAACCTTTTTTTTCAAGTAGTCACTGAACCATGAAAATGAGGTCAAGGACATTGGACATGTGACTGACGAAAACTTCGTAACATGAGGCATCTATATACAAAGTGTGAAGCATCCAGGTCTTCCACCTTCTAAAATATATAGCTTTTAAGAAGTTAGCTAACGCCGCCGCCGCCGGAACACTATCCCTATGTCGAGCTTTCTGCAACAAAAGTTGCAGGCGCGACAAAAACCACGATAAAACAAATATTATAACTTTCCGTTATGATCTCTATTGCTAATAAAGTGTACTGTCTCTGAGAAGTCATCGCCTGATATCTGGGGACAATAAAATATTTCGCCGGTCAATTAAGGGCAATAATTCCTATAAGGAATCAATTGGTGGCTACAGTATAGTCTTGTAAGAACTTTTGTATTCTGACCAATTATCCTATTCATAGTGTTTAATATTGCATTTCTCAAAAGAGAGGACGAAAGATACCAAAGGGACAGTCAAACTCATAAATCTAAAACAAACTGACGACAACGCCATGGCTAAAAATGAAAAAGACAAACAGAAAAACAAAAGTAAACATGACACAACATAGAAAACTAAAGAATAAACAACACGAACCATGGTGACCATCGAACAAGGTGACCATCAAAAGAAAGTGACACAGACTCATTTAAAATCTCCAGTTAATCATGGCAACAGTAGTATACCTCTGTTTAGAAACCAAATTTTATAGATATAAGAAGATGTGGTATGAGTGCAAATCATCGCAGACAACTCTCCACCAAGTCATAATCTGTAAAAGTAAACCATGATAGGTCAAAGTACGGTCTTCAACACGGAACCTTACCAGCCAGCTATAAAGTGCCCCAAAAATGACCAGTGTACAACCATTCAAACGGGAAAATTACCGGTCTAGTCTATACGAGAAACATGAAAAAAATGGGCCCCAACTTATGAAAATTTCTGGATCCGCCACTGGAAACAATAGTGTAACATCACAACATAGAAATACACACTATAAAATATCAATAGAAATGGCTCACCTCAATCAAGACATATTACACACAAGTGAACATACTCTAAACCAATAAATTTGATCTATGACACAATGTAAATACAAAATCGATTATCGGTGAATAAATAAAGGCAACAGTAATATACTTATGTGTGATGTTAAACAATTTCAGAAAAAAATACAATAACATAGAAGAAAAAGTCGCCAAATAGAATAATGACCACAGGTAAATGAAAATTATTTTGTTGTAAGGTATACAGTTTAAATGGATAATCGAAATATTTTTTTACAAAACAAATATTTGTTTTAATAGTACAAGAACAGAAAAGAAAATGTATAGTCATACCAAACACTTGTCAAAGCTGGTATATATTAAAAATAGAGAGACGAGATTTGGTTATTTTTGTTGTTTTTTCTCAAAATTTAAGACGTTTGAAGCCTAAACCATATTTGAGTATCTTTATCATTATTGTTATTTCGTTTTACAGTTTCTGACTATTTGTATAGTTTTTGATGAGCAAAACACTAATATATTGGTAACAATCATTATCAAAGAGCAGTAACTCCAAATAGAAACTAACATCAACTTGCCTAAATCACACCCAGCGTTGTTATCGTTTTCAAGATTATACTACGGAAACATGCTAAGATCGGCATGCAAGGTCATTAACTCCTTCAATGAGTCAAAGGAGAGTTCTTATCAATTATTCTAATATAACGTGCTTCTTTCGCTTTATAAATAAACCCATGCTCTAAATCCAATAATTTTTATTTGCACATGCGTATATTGACTACTGCAGAATAATGAATTTTATCAAATTGGCATGCATTTAATATATTTCATTAACTTAAAACATTACCAAACTCTTAAATGATACACATGTTGTAACTAATTCATTTATTATGACTGTAATGTGTTGCATTCCGAAATTGAAATATTTGACCTAGATACGACAACCGTTCATGCTGGCTGTTAAAAAACTCCTCCCTCTGAAAAATCACAGTGCCAACCGCTTCCTTGTTTACAAACAAAAAAGGGAGGTTCATGGAAGAGCCTACACAATCGCTTTACCCTTATACACATCGGACATATAAATTACCTTAATTGTCCTAATCAGAATCGAAATAATTGATGCAAGCTATACTTTATTGTAGTTTTAACATGGGTAGGCATTATATTCGTGTTATTTTAGCCCTCACTATCGCTCGGGCAAAAATAATCACGAATATAATGTCTACTAATGTTAAAACTACAATAAAGTATAGCTTGCATCAATTATTTCTTAAATATTTTCGACAATCTTACTTTGATCATCATGTATTTTTTTTACTGTAAGATGATAGGCAACATTAAGATAAGTCGAAACATCAAAGGGCAATAACCCCTGTAAAATAATAATAATAATTTTCTTACAAACTCTTTTTCACCTGGTCAATTTGAATATGTAATAAAAAATATATCTTCATGTGCGATTTTTTAACGTATCAAAATGTTTAACATTTACTTAACATTTCTCTCCATAGGATAGACATATTTAACTTTTTTGTTTCAAAAGATACACACACAGATTTTTGGAAACACATTTGGAATATATTCTTTACATTAGAATCCCAGGCTAACATTGAAGTGTACAGGAATTTTTTAATTCTGAAACAAGTGCCTGTGATTGGAATGCATTACATTTGAGTTGTAATTATTTGAAATTAATCATTTTTTTATATATATTTTTTTTTAACCTTTTATACGACTGCAGAGGACAAACCCTCACAATTTGTTAAATTGGACTTTTACATTTTATGATCCAATATATATACACGCTTCGATTGAGCAAACCCAAGTATAAATAACTTATACATAACAACAAACAAACCTACCATGTTGTTTTTCAAAAAAATAGAAGAATTGTTTTTTCTTCAAATATCATGCATCATAACTATGTTTTTCCATTTTTGTTTTAAACGTATCTTTATGTCAAGCCGTTTTGCTATTTATTCTTACTTCAAGATATCTCATAAACTTTATAAGATATCTTATATAGTTTATAAGATATCTTATATAGTTTATAAGTTTATGAACGTATAAGAAGTCTGCATGTTGAGCTATATTTACGAATGATATCCTTATACCGATGATAAAATTTAGTAAATATTTTGACTAGTTTGTGATATCGAAAGCCCTGGTGTAATAATTTTTCAGTAATACATAAATGTCTCTCGTTAAAATCTAAAACATTGTTATATACACGAGCGAATCGTACACGTTGAGATATATAAACACCGTAAGATGGTGACAAGGGAACGTCACCATCTAAAAATGGATAATTAAGGATGTTCGCTACTCTGTGTCAAAATAACAAGCTTTTTAAAAGAAGGTTATAAATTGATAGTATATAAGTAAAGAAACTAGAAAAGCAGAAAAAAATTAGGGGTCCGTGTGCTTGTTTTCGAGATATAAGCCATTGAAAATTTGGCGGGAAATATTTCTCTCTAGATTTTTCATACAATTAACATTGTCATCATTTGTCTTTCAAAACCAATGAAAAAATAACAAGGATTTTATAAGATTTTCAAATATGACCTATAAATCTACATGTAATAAAATTATGGAAAGAAAAATAGGGCTTAAATTTTAGTATTCAGCTTTCCGTTAGTGATGTAGATATCAAGATCGAGGAAAGGGCAGTGGTCATTGTTAGTATTAACTTTATTCAAAGTAAGTTCAACAGGATAGATTTCTTTAATATACATACTGAAGTCGTCATTATTGAGAGCCAAAATACCATCCAAATATCTAAAAGTATTATTAAATTTGTTTAACAGATGTTGTTTCGATGGGTCTTTGCTTATTTTTGTCATAAATTGTAACTCGTAGCAATACAAAAACAGGTCCGCAATAAGTGGTGCACAGTTAGTCCCCATTGGAATTCCGATAACCTGACGATATACGGAATCCCCAAAGCGAACATAAGATTTATAAGATATCTCATAAACTATATAAGATATCTTATAAACTATATGAGATATCTTATAAACTGTATAAGATATCTTATAAACTATATAAGATATCTTATAAATCATATAAGATATCTTATAAATCATATAAGATATCTTATAAATCATATAAGATATCTTATAAATCATATAAGATATCTTATAAATCATATAAGATATCTTATAAATCATATAATTCTGCTCAAGATAACAAAATTAGACAGTTGCAGAAAGATGTATTGGATATACGAGATGCTGAAAATAATACAACAGAATTAAAAGAGAAAATACTAGATCTACAATGCAGGTCTATGAGGAACAGTTTGGTATTTACAGGTCTGGAAGAGTCTGCAGAAGAAAACACCAAACAAGTGCTGCATAAATTTATTAGGGAAGAACTCAATATAAGAAAAGAAATTCAACTTGGAACCGTTCATCGATTTGGACAAAAAGATAACAATGGTAGGCACAGACCTATTGTGGCGAGCTTTATTTTTTAAATACTCAGTTCCCAAGAGAGATTGAAGAGAGAAGAAAAAAATTGTACCCCGTGATGAAAGAGGCAAAGAAAAAAGGAAAAAGAGCATACATGATAAAAAATAAGCTGTTTATCGAAGGAAATATTTTTAAACCGGAAATTAAGAAACAATCACCTGGTGAACAAAAAAGCCAACAGTCGACTTCCCTCTCAGGAACACCACCAACAGATAACAGGAAATCACAAAAACGAGCAAGACATGGGTCCGAAGCAGAATCATAGGGGCACGAAGAAGGAGTAGCTGATGAAAATGAAAAAAGATGTAATTGTGTGTCTATAAACAATAGTTTTTGTAAATTAAATATTCTTAGTTTAAATGTCTGTGGCATAAAAAAACGACTACAATATCCTGAATTTATAGAATTAATCAATCGTTATGATATAATATGTCTCCAAGAAAGTAAAACTGACAATTGTGATGAAATTTCCGTACCTGGCTATATCAGTAAAATGAAAAACAGACACGATATGACATTTAGAAAATCTGGTGGACTTATGGTTCTTTACAAAGAAAAATTATGCAATCATATAAAATTCCTATCGAGTGATAGTAATTTTGTTATATGGTTTGAAATCTCATCTTCATATACTAAACTTGATGCTGAAATAGTCATTGGGTCTGTTTATATTCCACCGGAAAACACAAAATATAGTTCACCCGACGCCTTTCGCGAAATCGAAACTGATATTCTAAAATTTTCCACTAAATGCAAATATATGTGCTTAAATGGCGATTTCAACAGTAGAACATCGACTGATGCTGATTTTATCCCAACTGATGGAAATGATATTTCTGATATTCTGAATTTACCGGAAATCACAGAAAACGACACCTATAAATTCGAAATCTATAACATACCGATAGCAAGAAATAATAAAGATAAAACAAAAAATAATTATGGGAAACTATTACTTGATTTATGCAAATTTACAAATATGTATATTATAAACGGCCGCATAGGAGAAAATATGGCGGGGGAACGGACGAGCAAAAATGCTGCAGTTGTTGATTATTTCATAGAGTCGCTAGATTTTTTAACATTATCTCAAATTCGAAAGTTTTAGATTTTAGTTGTTTATATTCCGATATCCACAGCCCTATAGATATAGATGTCGACATAAATAAATGTACATGTGAATATGGATCTGTGCCGATTAATTCGATGAGCGGAGAGAAAATAAAGAAATGGGATATAAACAAGAAAGAAGATTTTATTACAAATTTAGACAGAGAAAAGATTTCTGAATTAGAAAATTATCTTGAAGAAACCAAATCTTTTCCTGCTGATTCGAACATTATTAACAACGTTGTAGAAAATATTACGAACATATTTGTTACTTCTGCAAAGAAAACATTCGGAACATTAAAAAACAAGTCAAAGAACGAAAATACCCCGCTGAGTACAAGATCACAAGATGAAAAACCATGGTTTAACATAGATTGTAGAATTGCTAGGAAAAATGCGAGAAAATACAGAAGAAAATATAAATTAAACAACTCCATTGTAAACCAGGAATATAAAAAAACGCAGTGAAAGACAATACAAAAATACCATGAACAGAAATATAAAAAAGTATAGGAAAAATGTGCGGAATGATATGAAAAATATGAAAACCACGAACTCAAAAGAGTACTGGAAAATTCTAAATGGAGGCTCTAGGAAGAAACAACCAAATATTTCAATTGAAAAACTTTATGATTTCTTCAAAAATTTAAATCAAGGAAATATAGAAGAAGAACAAGAGCTAAACCACGAAGAGATTGAAAGAAATATCGAAAATAATTTATTAAATGAAATGATTACGCCCGATGAAATAATACAAAATATAAAAAACTTGAAAAATAACAAGGCAAGCGGTGATGACCTGATTATAAACGAATTCTTCAAAGCTACGTGTGCTTCATCAGAAATCATTAATATCTTCGTAAAGTTATTCAATCTTATATTTGGTACAGGAATCATACCAGACAGTTGGTTATCTGGAAATATACACCCTTTATTTAAAAATAAAGGAAATCAACAAGATCCGCAAAATTATAGACCTATCACTATTCTTAGCTGTTTTGGAAAACTTTTTACGTCCATCCTAAATGAACGATTAACGAACCATTTCGAGAACTTTTCAATAATACATAACAATCAAAGTGGCTTTAGGAAAAAATATTCAACAACAGATAACATATTTATATTACAAAGTCTCTTCGACCTAGCTAGATCGCAAAAGAAAAAGTTATTCTGTGTTTTTATTGATTTTGCTAAGGCGTTCGACACAGTTTGGAGAAACGGCCTATGGTTTAAGATGGCATTGAATCACATTGATGGAAAAATGCATACAGTAATACATAGTATGTACAACAATATAAAATCAAGAGTTACATACAATAATCAAAAATCTGATTTTTTCCCATGTAACACTGGAGTTCCCCTCTATTATTCTCTTTATATATCAATGACCTCACCGATTTTTTGCTATCACATAATGTGAAAGGTTTGTCGTCAATATCGAACTCCCTTGAAACTAGCCTCAATATCTATTTAAAGCTGTTCATTTTATTATATGCCGATGATACTGTTCTAATGTCAGAAACAAAGGAAGACCTTCAAATGCAATTAAATTGCTTCAGTGAATATTGTGATACTTGGAAACTTAAAGTAAACACATCTAAGACTAAAGTTTTAATTTTCTCTAATGCCCGCGTCACACTGTCCCGATTTTTATATACGATGGACACCCGAATGCGAAAATTGTAAGTTCGTACGAAGTTGGTCCCGATCTCGTTTAAATACCAAAAAGTGACCGAAGCAAGTACGATGAATAACGAAGTCTATACGATGGTGCCGAAATTATATACGATAGCAAAAAGATGGACATACGAAGGTTAACCGACGGTTATTTAAGCTTCATATATCAGCCGAAGCCTACACGATGGATCACGAAGGCTACACGATGGATTACGATGATGGCGCGATGGCCATACGATGTCTAAAAGATACGAACAGAATTTCGACAACATATCGTTTCTGTACAAGTCTGCCATGCATGGCGGGAAATCGATCTTTTTGTCTAATTCTTATAAAACTTAGTTTATTATCCCCTCGCCTACTACATGTAAGTTGTGTGTAGATAAAATTGTTATGGACACTCTATAACCAAAATGCTCAACACTTGGTATGGTGTTACGCGTTAAGAATATCTTAAGCGCTATTGACTTTAAAGTTCAAAGGTCAAGGTCACAGTGGCAGTTGTAATACAAGGCAATATCACCCTTGTGGACACTCTAAAACCAATATGCTTCAAAAGATTTTAACCACATTTGGTATATTGTTCCTCCTTGTAATGATCTGACATTTTTTACGTTCAAGGCCAAAGGTCAAGGTCATGCAGATGGACTTATTTTTTCTCCTTGAAATAGCATAATACACAGGAAATTGGTTGCTCATTTTTTTACCTGCTGGTTCTAAAGACAATATTAAAGGTATTTCCAGTTACTGAATGTTTTGGTTGATTTCTAAAAAAATAGTTTATGTATCAAATATGCATATTCAATTTACCATTTTCTGCATGTGTCATATACAAATATAGTGTCCATATTTGTCCCCAATATGTTACCTACGAGGGGATGCCACGCGCGGCATTGCCTTGTTTAAACTGTAAAATGTGTGCACTAGTCTGAATAATCACCCATAAGTATGCCCATGTTTACTGATCTATCTTAAAGGTAAGGTAATGGGTTCGTTGATCCCTTTTATTCAAAAAGAGCTCTTTCCAGGAGAATATCATAATAATATAGACAAAAGGAAGGATGAGGGGAAAGAAACAAATGCGGCAAAATATGACATATAGAAAACAAAATGGTTATGGAGTAAACATTCGTGTGACAACAACTCAGACGATACATAAAAAATCAGAATAATGAAGAAAAAGTTGGTTTCCCTATATACGCGTACCTGCAGTGTTGGTGTACGAGGCGCGTTTATGATTTTCATTATGTTACTTGATATGAAAAATTGACAAAAAATAATATTTTACTTGTAAAAGAAAATCCTGAGCCTGTAATAGCTGCTCTTCTTGTTCCATTTGAATTAATAGAAACAACGCTGTCGCCTTTCTTGTTCTCATAGAATCATATGATATGAGCTCCATGTTTTGTGAACCGGTCTTTCTTAACTGTCGTATTAGACTGACCAGTGCATATCGCGCATGGCACTTTAAATGTATTTTAGCGCGAAAATTAACTTATATTTAGCTGGATTTATTGCCGTCGTAGTTCCATCTTGTCGCCTTCGTACTTTTATTCGATGGCAACACGACGGGATTACAAGGTCTTCACGAAGTCGTTTTGCCACCGTAAGACCTTCGGGTATCTTCGGGATTCATTCGTGTAGACATCGTAATGTCAAAACTGCCCGATGGAAACGACGGAAACACGAATGCAATACGATGTGCAAAGATGCATTCCCGGTGACAATACGATGGCGAGGATGGTGATACGAACTCAATACGAACCCTCAACATCGGACCCACCTTTGGGGATTTTATAACATGTTAAAAAATTTAGAACCCTTCCCGAAGGCTAGAAAAAGTGGCCGATGGTTTTACGATGGATAAAGATGGCACTACGAATAGCCCGATCTGGATACGATTAGTCCCGATTTTGAAAATTTCCATTATCGTGTTGCCATCGGCGTAAAAATCGGGACAGTGTGACGCGGGCATAAAGGAAGACAGCCTAATAATATTAATTTCATTTATGAAGAAAATGAAATTGAAATAGTGAAAGAATTTAACTACCTTGGACTATTGCATATCCAACAGTTTATTTCTGACGGTGAGAATTTTTTCCCTTTAAGATATTTCATTCTTCAGTTGACAGAGAATCAAATTTTGCAAAAAAAAATATATGTTGTCGATTTCGTTTTTGCAAAAATTACTGCTGAAAATTGAACATTTTTTGCAATTTTGGAGTAAAAAACGTTTGTTATTGAAAAAAATAAATATGATTTTTTAATCAACATATACTTATATAATTGGGCTCAAAATGAAGCAAAATAATTGAAGATGGTAAGAAAAATCTAACTTTACCATTTAAAGCATTAATTCTTACTCAAATAAAGCCAAAAACGTTATGGTGGACCTCAAACAACGGCAAGGAATGAATATATGAAATGCACATTTTTGATTTTTTGAAATATTTCTAACGGTGTCGATTTGCCCAAAGTAAGATATGTGTTTCTTTTAAAAAAATGGAACTACATAACGTTTTGAAAAATATTTGTCACCATACTCGTTTTTGAGAAAAATGGAGTAATATAATACTGTTTACTCAATCCCTCCCGTAAGCCTCACAAATTGCGCCAAAAATTAAGACGTTTCGGAAAATAACGTTATATTTCCCCGCTAATTTTTCAAAGGCAGTGCGACGGTGTGGCAGACAAATGTATTTATACAATTTGACTTTGTTGGGTATTTGTCTGGATAGCACTCGTATCGCATCTTCTTATTTATAATGAACCAGTATCTGGACGAGATAACAATTCAGATAGTTTTACTATTGTGTTCGTCAAAATTGTAAAACCCGATAGTGAAAAACTCACGGACTCCGTATTAATTCATTTGCAGTTTCGGGCTTTTTATTCTTTATAGGCTTCTAGCTATAACAAAAATCTGTATGTTGACTCTTAGTGTTTTGAATTATATGGGTTGTTGGGTTGCTGTCGTATTAAGTATACCTTTAAAATCTTTTTCAAAACAAAAGGATTGATTGGGTATAGAAATATTCACATCTCTGGACTTCCCATCCGAGAAGTATATCTTTGCTAAAATTTGGTGCGGCCGTTTAGCTGCTCGGATGTATAAATTTGCAGCCTCGTTTAGTTGAAATAAAAATGTATATCCGATGCATATCGCAGTTAGTTTCGCGCTGTCTATATGTTAAAAAACCAATTAAATAAATGGTTGAAGTGATATACGAACTTCGAATAAAATCTCTAAACAACAACATGAATCTTCAATAAGTCACATGGCTGATTTTAACACATCTGTTGCGCCTTTTGCAGTTGAAGATAAAAAAAAAAAACCAGCTTTATTTAAAAAAAAAAAAAGCAGATCAGTAAGACAAAAGCTTGAGAATAAACGAAAGGGCCGAAAAACGAGCTTGACTGCCGTTGTTTTACGCTTCAATATATGAGTTACTGCATATATACACAATGGAGATTGTTTTCTGTTCTACTGCCCTCCACCTAGTTTGACTGCATACAATGTAACCACTGATGTAGACTACTATATTATGTTTGATTATTCAAACAAATGAATTCAAAGAGAAAGATGCGGAAAGAAATTCTAAAATTATCGTTCAAAAACAAAATATAAATAAAAATAAAATACCAAAACTGGAAAATTGTTTGAGACAATTATCCGTTGAAAACTGATGATTATGCATCACTGTATGAAACTGATAACTTGATTGCTCCCGTGCTCCAGTGGCAAATATATCACGCATATTTATAGGGCGAGGCGAAAGTGGAACTGAAGTAAATCATTGATACATTATTAAGATAAAGAGTTTGCTAGCGGTAAAACGTATGCCGTACTAGAATAAAGTTGAATAAGATCGAAGTCTTGAGTTAAGCTATTAGCCCTCCCCACTTTTCCCCAATTTTGAATTATGGTATTTTGATGGCTGTTTTTTCCCTATCCTATTATGGACCCGCTGATTTTATGAGAGTGTGTCTAATTAGTCAAGACCTACATCAAGACCTACACCGGGTTTTTTTTGCTAAATTATATTTGTTCCTCATACATAAGTAAACATTAAAATCGTCAGATATTTTCTACTTGCATGTCAGTGTATATATTACAATGTTTTCCTATTTCAATTTATTACAGTGTCATCTTTTGTTTACCAGTTAAAGGTCGTATTCATTTAAAGATCTACTATATTATGTATATACTGTATATTAGGACTGCAACGCAAAGCTAGATGCATGATAAATGTTAGTTTACGCCGTATCTTATTTTTTCTCAAGAAACCAGTTTTTTCATCTTTCTTAAGTAAAACCAAACTTTGAGTTTTCTATCCTGAATGACAAAATCTCGGAAAAGTTTGGTAAAGAATTTATTACAATTTGCATTCTAATGCAATAATATATCATTACGCATTTGTTCTCGTTGTTCTCTACTGTATTGAAGATAATTTCAATAAAACGGAAACTTAAGTGAGTATGGTCTATAATGATCAAGATAATTGTGGTTCTTTTATAATAGACCAAGACGACAAAGATATCTTTAAAGATTTGAGTTCTATTTCTGTTAATATTCTGTATGAGTTTTTTGCCGATTCCCGCTGTACCCTTTCCTTTGATGAAAGAACCCGCCCTTTCCAGACGGCCAAAGCAATTCCAATGGTGATTCCGTTATGACGTCGTTGAAACAACGTTAAATTACGGGAAACAATAGACGACGTTTACGTTTGTTATTACCTCCCCTGAAACTGTTGGATATGCCCTTAACCCTTTCAGCGTCGAGACGTTGTTTTTTCACATGATTACGTTGCCATACATATTTCAATGACGTTACTAAAATGATACGTAACGTAACGTCAACACATTATCGTACAAGCACATGCACGCTATCCTCCGTAATCGATTAATTGGACATCTCATATATTCGGGGAAATTTCCCATATCTCCGGCCATGCACCTTTGAATTAACTTGAGTTCACGTAGCGAATGCGTATTTCCAGTGATTTTTGTTTAATTTTCAGGCTAGAATTCGAAGTTTTTTTTTTTTTTTAATTCTTTTTAAAACACCCGACAATATGGAAATAAATGAAGATTCTTATAGCATGATGAATAACATTATCAATGAAGATATATTGATGAAACTATAGCTCAATTTCTGTATTTTGATATAAAGAGGGTGGTACATGTAAAGGGTTATTTTCGTGCAACATGTTTTGACATTTTTTTTCCACGTGCAGCCGTGAAAAAGGTTGTCGTTATTCATCGTAATTTGTGAAATCGGTAAAAAGATATTTCGCCTTCTTTCGTGTAGTTAGGGGAACATGGTGTAACTCGCACCATAAGAACTATTCAAACTGATGCATTTTCCCGTCACAACTTTCGTGAAACTTTTTCATGCGATACTCAAGTGTATACAGTGTTCTACAAATACCAAAATCAATTGTATGTTTATACTCTATGATAAGAGCCTACCCCCTCTCTTTACTCCCTCTATAAAGCATCATCAAATGTAAGATTTGATATCATTGAATGATTAAAAAAAACGAGCAGTGTTCTCAGTTTCTTCATACTTGGCGCGGGTCTGTTTTTTTCTTAAGCACCATCGATGAAGAGTTCGACTGAACACTTTGCAGATGTTTACATATCACCACAAAATTAGGGATACCAGTATATAGCATTGTTATAATTCAACCATCATATAAGTCTCAACTTATTGAGTAATAAATAGTTCAGCGGCAAATATTTCACGAATACACAACACTAACTTATCTTTTTTCTGATGTATAATCTGAAATAAGTTTGCTTTAACATTACAATTGTGTGACTTATCTTTCATTTTGATTTGCCGGTTTGGTTTTGAAGAATGTCACTTTTTCTGACTAGACCAGTACATGTAGTTGAAAATATCTAGCATTCATTTTGCTTCTTTTTTTATATAGCTTAAAATTATTTTATTTTTTGGTATTCTATAATTCAAGTCAATTAATGTTTTTCAACGGCATGCAAATTTTCATGATTTCACTAAATATTTATTTACGAAGCACTTGGTGTCTAAATTTAATGTATTAATACCTGTGGTTTAAACTGTCTTGACCTTTTTATCGAGTAAGCCGATTTTTTTCCAGATACTATTTCTAAAATGTGTACAATTAAAGGTACAGTTTTAAGAAATACTTTGCTGTGCTAAATACATGTCTGACCTAACCTCAGTTTTGTCATTAAATGAGGCCTGTCGCTAAATAATTTTATGTTTCTTGTTGCGATCATTGACATCGAAAATCTGATATGAACCCCTTTTTCATGGGTGTGATTTCGGCAGAAAATGAGGAGAAACTATCTCATCGTATAAATACACATTCTTTTGGCAAGGGTTTATTTAGGAATTTCGTTAAAATCGATATAGCCCTAAATGCTTGAACTATTTTCCTTCATTGATTCCTACATTAGGATGTATAGTGTCTAATTACTAGTACATGTACACAGTTAGTTTGAAGTTTGAAATAAAAGAGGTAAATGTTGGTACCAATAGTTTACTCCAATCATAATAACGGACAAAGTACTTTCCTTTTTACTGAGATTAATTCTTCAAGTAATGAATTTGATTTTAATAAATGCACAAATATAATCACAAACTGGTTGACTTACATTAGAAGCCCTTCTCTAAATTTTAAAAAGAGATCCATGCATGCCAGACTCAGTGAAAATGAGACTTTAACTCCAGTACACAAACAAATTTACAAAGATATATAGAGGTCAACTTACAGTCTAAAAAAAAGATAGTCGGAAATATGCATTATACGATATTTCAAACTCTAAAAGCAAAAGTATAAATTGACTGCGATTAAATTATTGGAGGCTACACATATTTGTTATACCATTCACTTCCTAAATTAAAATTTAGAAGTCTGATATTAACGAACACAACCGCTTAGGCAATAAAAACAAAACCAACGACTGGACTGGGACAATGAACAACTCTCAGACATGAGAGGAAAACATCGCTGTTGACTGACACAGATAAATGGTCCCGGGTTAAAGTGTAGTCATTCATATCCTATCCATAGTTAGATAGAAGATTGGACTTGTGTGAATAAAACGCAAATTTAGACGACCCTTTATTTTCAAGTTGAAAATTTGATTTTTAAACCAAACGGAAACATTTAAAAACACTGGAATTACAAGAGATGCCTCATTATATGTTATTATATTTTCATCTTTTTTCCTTAGCTCTATTTGATTATATCTTATTTTTTTTTATATTTAGTCATACGAAGTAGCTAGATTGCAGTCTTGTTTAGTCTTTCTTAGTAACGAAAAAAAACGATTCAAAATTACGACAATAATGTAATAATTTTAATGGATCAGATGGACTGATCTGCATGCTAACTTCTGTATATAAACAAGTTCGTATATCAATTGCGTGTGTTGGGTTTGAATTGTCAGTACTAGTATTAGCTTGTACAAATGTATGTAATTTATATATGGAGAATTATGCACTGCCGTCCGTGTCTATATATTGTTTTATTCTTTAGCTGTTTTTTTTTTTATCAATAATGGTTGTAAAAATAAACAATTCAGAATTTTCTTTTGGCACCACTATTATTTTTGAAAGAGTTCGTTATAATAAGTCATGATAGCTGTACGTATGGTAACAAATGAGTCACTTAGAGCCACCAAAGTCATCGGGACAAGGCTATAAATTACGGGTCGTCGTACTGCCTTATTCAATAGTTATGTATACATGATCTCCCCCAGTTTTTGGTTGGGTTGATGCTGCTCAGTCTTTAGTATTCTTTTCTGCCTGTGTAAATTTAACTTGTCTTTTCTGCCTGTATTATTTTTTTGCCATGGCATTGACTTTTGAGTTTGAATATCTCTTTGGTATCTTTAAGTTTTACCTCTCTTTTTGTATGCACGATTGGTCACGTTATAATTCAATGTGAAACATTTAAAATGAGATGATCATGACATGTCGGGTACCAGTTTAATATTAGAACAGATAGAAAAAAACTTTTAAAAAGAGCTTGACTTGTCAAAATTGGACCAAGCACCAAAAAAAAACCAAAAAACAACACAGTAACAAAGGACAAAAATAAATCCAAAAATACGCAGTAAGTGATGGGTAAATCAAAACACGATCTTAACTCAAAATTGAATATGTATTCTAATATTGGATTGACAACAAAGTGAGACACATGGACACATAAGGCGGAGTATGCAGATTGTATGCCATAATTAAGTATTAGAATGATAAATACAAAAATCCGGGTCAAGTTTGTTTGGTTTTCGCAGAAATTATTTTAGAAGACCGGCATTGTCAAAATTATTCATTATAAGTTATAACTTAAATATTTGTTGTTTTTAAAACCCATGTTTAAGCCAACCCCAGATGGCTAAATTTCTCAAGAAATATGAGGGGTAAAATAGTGCATTTAAAAAGAGATATTCCCGGATTCTATATACCGACTATATTTGCAGAGCTAACCATCTAAAAAACTAAGTTTTATTGAATAAATTAATAAACAACAAACTATTAAACAAATTATCGAATGATATTCGATCTGTAACACTTCACATTGTAAAAATCGGTAAAAACTCAATGGTTTTACTGCAAAACGTTTCCAGTAATATCAAGTACCTGCCACTTTCATACGCATAAACGTCACACACAGCATCAGTTTTGATGACGTCATTCAGATAAACGTTACAATTTTAAAAATAAAATAACAACTTTTTTTTTTACAGTCAACCATGTGAGATAATTTCATTCAGTTAATTTAATAAATAAAGGCATACAAAGTTTATAATTGGAGTATAGATTGTGTAAAAAGTTGCACATTATCTCAGACAAAAATAGTTTTCATCCCCAAAATTCAATATATAATTTGAGACTTTTATGTTTATTCTTGAATAACAGAACAAAGTCAATTATTTTTCTTTAAACCTAATATGGTTTCGGCAGTCAAATGAAGTTTTTTATATACGTTTTTAATGCTTCGTATGTTCTACTGAAAAACGACAAAAATGTCGTTTTGGCGTGCTAGCGGTAAACGACAAAAATGTCGTTTTGGCGCCGAAAGGGTTAACAAGATCCGGATCCTTCAATAAAGCAAAGAAAGGACTATCAGAAAAAGCAACAAAAGCCATGTACAACGTTATTAAAAAAGGGAGGCAGTGTAATTTATCAATTGAATGCCAATTAGAGTTATTTGACAAACTGGTGAAACCAATTCTTCTATACGGATGTGAAGTATGGGGATTTGGAAAAAATGACATTATTGAACAAGTTCATCTCAAATTTTTAAAGCATTTACTACACCTCAAGAGATCTACCCCAAGCATAATTGTGTACGGTGAAACTGGACGATACCCATTGGAAATAAGCATTAAATGTCGAATGATAACATATTGATGCAGACTGCTTATAGATGAAAACAAGTTATCATCAATATTATACAAATTTGTATATTACCGATATCACACAAACAATGATGATATTTTATGGATAAAGAACATTAAAAATATATTGGACAATGCCGGATTTTCAAACTTATTTTATGTGCAAAATACAGACCTCACCAAATGGTTACCAAAAAGTATCAAACTTAGATTAATTGACCAGTTTAAACAAATTTTGAACTCAGCTATTCAGAACACATCAAAATGCATTACATATAGGCTCTTTAAGGAACATTTTGAATTTGAGAATTATTTCAACATCATAAATGACCGAGATATATATACACTTTGTAAATTCCGAACATCGAATCATTCACTGCCAATAGAAAAGGGGAGATGGTATAACATTGAAAGAAGTGATAGAAAATGTTCAATATGTACAAAAAGAGATATCGGAGACGAATACCACTATATTTTTGTTTGCCCGGCTGTACAAGATGAAAGAAGAAGATTTATTCCAAATGGACTAATACCAAGACATAACATTTTTACATTCAACAAACTGTTTAATTCAAAAAAACCAAAGACACTAAGAAACCTCTGCAATTTTATAAGATGTATTAATAGTAAGCTCACTCCTTCTTAACAACCATAATTTATTTAACATACTTATAGAAAGTATTTCTTTATACAATTTTAGCTTTTACATTTGACTATACAAGTCTATATATATATTCTTTATATGTTATCTCATCCGAAATTTTGAATTTTATGCATTTTTAATGCATTTTTTTATTTTTATGTATACTATTTTTTTTTAACTTCTCTGTAACCTTTGTACTTTCATGGTTTTATGAAAATAAACTATCTATCTATCTATAAGAGATTTTATATAAAATTGTTTATAAGATATCTTATATAAAAATTGTTAATAAGATATCTCATATACTTTATAAGATATCTTATAAACTATATCAGAAATCTTATAAATTTTAGGAGATATCTTATATAACATTAAAGATATCTTATATAAGATATAAGATAACTCATATATAATATATAAGATATCTCATAAAAATGAAATTATATAAGATATCTTATATATTGTAGGAGATATCTTATTCAGATTATTATATATCTCATAAAGTTTATAAGATATCTTCTTAAGTTTATAAGATATCTTCTTAAGTTTATAAGATATCTTCTTAAGTTTATAAGATATATTATATAGTTTATAAGATATCTTATATAATTTATCAGATATCTTATATAATTGTCTTTATAAGGTATCTCATAAACTATATAAGATATCTTATAAACTATATGAGATATCTTATAAACTTTATAAGATATCTTACAAACTATATAAGATATCTTATTAATTATATAAGATATCTTATATAAAAATTGTTTATAAGATATCTCATATACTTTATAGAATATCTTATCATATACTTAGACTAAATAACATATGATTTTTACTGTATGATAATAGCATTAAATTAACACGGGCTGATATGAAAAGTTTATCACATGCTTCGATTGTTATCACATGCCTTTCCGTAACGTTATCACATGGCATTCCGGTGATACTCGGCAAATTCCGGAAAATACACCCAAATGCTACGTTTTCAGTGAAAAACATTACGAAATAGTGTACAAAACAATTATTTACTAAGTCTGATACTGAAAAGTATATTATGTAAATTAATAACAAAAAAAAATAAAAATAAAAAAACCAAACAAATTATTAAATAAATGCATTCTTTATAAGTTTCAAACATAATTTAGAAAGTTACTTTGAAAAGGTTGACTTTTCCAAACAGTGTTCATTATGTATATTGTTGGTTTTTTTTTTTTTTTTGGTTTGTCGAGTCGTCCATATTAAAAATGTGTTCTACTCTGCTGAGGCATATGGTAGAAAGATTTGATATCGAATGTACTAAATTTGGGTCCGACGTCCTTGAACTTTTCAATCTTTGAACTTCTATTTGGGAACCACGTAAAAGGATCAATATATGAATCTGTTATTTTTCTCCATTGTTGAAGCATATGATAAAAAGATCATAACATGTCATTTTTCATATCGCATGTATTATCAGCCCTCGGTCAATATCAGCCCTCGAGCCATGCGGCTCTTGGGCTGATATTGAACCTAGGGCTGATAATACATGCGATATGAAAAATGCCATGTAATAATCTGATATTATACACTTTATAAGATATCTTATAAAGTATATAAGATATCATATAAACTTTATGAGATATCTTATATAACATTAAAGATATCTCATATAACATTAAATATATCTTATATAATATATGAGATATCTCATGAAAATGAAATTATATAAGATATCTTATATATTAAAGGAGATATCTTATATATTATAGGAGATATCTTGAAATTCGAATAAATAGTAAAACGGCTTGCTATATACCTTACATCAGTTTTAAAATATCATATAATGAACAGTCAACTTATATTCATACAAAACTTATTTAAAAATACAATTTATGTTGTATCTATTTTAAACTATGAACCTACGTTACAAATTTTTTGAAATGTGCAAAACAGATACGAGTTTGGATTACGATTAAATATTTGATATAACATACGTAGGTTTCTGACACAGAATGGATGTGGTATAGGAATTTGAAATTGTACATTTACCTATTATGGTCCAATATCAAAAATCTAGATACATGGTCAGATTCAGCATATTCAAGAACCTCAATAATTAGTTTTGTGAAATCAAACAAAAATGTTTAATTTTGGACTCTCTGGGCCTCAATGTGGACAATTAAACAGGAACAAAATTCAAAAATCTAAATACACGGTCATATTTTAATTTTTTTTTTAAATTCAAGACTTTGAATAAAACCCCTTAGAAATTAGTCAAGAAATTAGCAATGTTATACAAAATGTTTAAAGAGTATTGTGTTTGGTCCCTCATTCCAAAACGGTGAGTATAGATAAGGCCCCCAAAATCAATCCCAATCATCTTTTTTTAAGAATGGAACCTTGTGGTACAATTTTATAGAGATCCATAGACTTATTTAAAAATATTGTCTTGAAAACAGAAATTCTTAATTTGTTGTCCCTTTCTTGGCCTCCAATTCCTATACAGTTTGGGCCATAACTCCCAAAAAAAGCAATCCCAACCTTCATTTTGAGGCATGGAACATTGCTTTTCAATCTCATAAAGATCTATACACTTATAATTACATAAGTTATTTAACTGGAACATGAACAATACAGGTTTGTTGCCCCTTTTTGGTTCCTAATTCGTAATCGTTAAGGAACATTACCTCCCAAAAACAATCTTAACCTTCATTTCGTGGTATCGAACATTGTGGTACAACTTCACAAAGACCTTTACTCAAGTTATTGTCCGACACTAAACGAAGACGACGGCGCTGACAACGTAAACTTGAACATTATACCACCGCAAAAACAAAATTAAAATTTTAGATGTTGTCGGTCGATTTAAAAATCATCACCCCCTGGTTTTAATAAATAGAGGGTTTTCAATGTTTGTCTTTGTCAACATTAATTATGGTTAAAGTCAGTCTAAAATGCATCTTTTCTCGATATGTCAGTTTGTAAAATATCATTTTACGTTACGAGGCGACGTGACGTCATTACCTCTCCTGTAACTGTATGGTATCTAAGGGGCATACGATACAGTTTTGATCCCGTATTTAAATTTTGATGAAAATTTGCATGTAGGCTATTTTCACCTGATTAAATCAAATATGTAATAAAAAAATATACCTTCTTGTGCTACTTTTTGAGTAAATTGAGGTTCAAATTTCAGATTTCCTCAAAATACGAGTTTGTGGACGTATTTTTCCTTTTGATAGAAATACATTAAAAGATAAACACGATCTGTTTTTGTTAAATTATTTGTAATTTATGTGTTATATAAATATTGCATAAATTTGCAATTTTATTTTTACAAATAACTCAAATTTATCAAATGATCATGAATGTAGGAAAAAACCGTCATTTTGTTCTGTATATTAATCAAATAAAAAAAAAAGAGCACTATTTACGTTTTCATGAAAATTGGTTCACATAATCTTCTTACGTAACCAAACCAAATGTCATTTTAAAAAAGAGGGGTCCATGAATTTGTTTTCAAGTTAAATCAGTTTGAATGATAAAAATCAGCCGAAAACTGCATCTTTTCCCGATAAAAGTCACCGTTTGACGTCGGGGAGGTAATGACATTGCTAACTTAGATTGTTATTTTCGCGACGTCAAACTATGACTTATCGGTTTTTTTCTACATTCATGAACATTTGATAAATATGAGTTATTTCTGAATAAAAAATGTATAAATTTTTTGGATACTTATAAAATACAGAAATTACATATTATTTAACAAAAACAATTTGTGTTTATCTTTTCAAACAAAAAAGTCTTTCTTTCGAAAGCGAAAATACGGCCACAAATCCGAATTTTGAGTAAATATACAAAATTTTGACCTCATTTTACTCATATGACGGTATTTTTTTTTTATTACATATTGGATTTAATCAGGTAAAAAAATAGTCTATATGGAAATTTTTCATCAAAATGTAAATACGGGATCAAAACTGTATCGTATGCCCTTAAAATTTCTCACATGAACATGATTGTAGCATTGTCAAGGGGTACAATCAAAATCACGTGATGGATATACACACACCGGAAGTAACAGTCGAGCAGACCGCTTGAAAGGCAAGTAGTCGTATTTACTTGTTTATATCAATAAAATTTAATAAATAAGGTAGTGCACCGAATGTAGGATACTGTCTAGTTTTGAAATACACAATTATCCTTGCTGGAAAGCGTGCAGTTAATGCGAACACTTCGACACAGTTCCAAAATTTCACCGTCGAAGTGTTTGCAATAACTGCACGCTTTCTAGCAAAAACAATTGTGTATTTTAAAACTACATACTATCCGACATTCGGTGTGCCAACTTATTAATCAAAATTTAATTGATATAAACAAGAAAATGCAACTACTAACCTTTCAAGCGGCGAGTTCTACTGTAACTTCCGGTGTGTGTATATCCATCACGTGATTTTGATTGTACCCCTTGATTGTGTTTTGAATAATTTTACATTTCGACCATTTTTTAAATCATAAAACCATTCCATACATTTATTGTAGAATAATAAACAGATTTCTTATAAAAAAAAATTAACATTTGGTTTTGGCTGAGATAACTACAACACTACAGTACACATAGTAATAGTAATCTCAGGTTTTGGTAAACATAAATTGTAAGAAAATGATCCTAAATTGTCGTTCTGAACATCATTATAAGTTATCAGGTATCAGTCGTTTGGCAATTTTGTACAAGATACAATATAGTGTACTGGCCAATTATGGCGCCCATTGCTGAGCATAGTAATTATATAGAACAATAAAGGCAACAGTAGTATACCGCTGTTCGAAAGTCTTAAAAATATCGATTGAGAGAAAACAAATCCGGATTACAAACTAAAACTGAGGTAATAACATCAACTATTAGAGTAAAACAACGAAACAACAGAAACACTGAAGTGCAACAAAAACCAGATGCTCCACAGGGCGCAGCTTTATACGACCGCAGAGGTTGAACCCTGAACGGTTGGGGCAAGTATGGACACAACATTCAAGCTGTATTCAGCTCTAAATTTGGATTGTGATTAAAAAGTTGACACAGCATAGGTTTCGGACACAGAATGAATGTGGTCTAATGAACTTAAAATATTTTTTTTGCCTTTGAGCAATTCACTATGCTATTGAATATTAGTCCTTTCAAAAAAGTGTTTGAAGAAATTTTCTTTATATTTATGAAATCTGAAATGAGAAAAATTTAACCCCTCCCATTTGTTTTCACATCCCCCTTTCCTTTTTTCCAAAACTGATCTCAATTCAAATTTCTAATGGAGTTTGCAACAATAACTTCTCATTGTATAAAACAATGATTTAAGTTGATTCAACTACTATTCTGGACAAAGAAAGATAACTCCAATCAATTGAAAATTTCTTGCTATCGCACAATATTGTGCAATTAGATATTTCTTGCTATTGCGCAATACTGTGCAATTGAAAATATGTCTTGCTATTGCACAAAACTGTGCAATTGAAGATTTCTTGCTATTGCTGAATACTGTGCAATTGAAAATTTCTTGCTATTGCACAATACTTAAAATACAATGTATAATAATTTTGGATCCTGATTTGAACCAACTTGAAAACTGGGCCAATAATCAAAAATCTAAGTACATGGATAGATTCAGCATATCAAAAAAGCCCAAGAATTCAATTTTTGTTAAAATCAAACTTAGTTTAATTTTGGACCCTTTGGACTTTAATGTAGACCAATTTGAAAACGGGACTAAAAATTAAGAATCTACATACACAGTTAGATTTGGCATATCAAAGAACCCCAATTATTCAATTTTTGATGAAATCAAACAAAGTTTAATTTTGGACCCAGATTTGGACCAACTTGAAAACTGGGCCAATAATCAAAAATCTAAGAACATTTTTAGATTCAGCATATCAAAGAACCCCAAATATTCAATTTTTGTTAAAATCAAACTTAAGTTTAATTTTGGACCCTTTGGACCTTAATGTAGACCAATTTGAAAACGGGACCAAACATTAAGAATCTACATACATAGTTAGATTCAGCATATCAAAGAACCCCAATTATTCAATTTTTGAGAAAATCAAACAAAGTTCAATTTTGGACCCTTTGGGCCCATTATTCCTAAACTGTGGGGACCAAAACTCCCAAAATCAAACACAACCATCCTTTAGTGGTCATAAACCTTGTGTTTAAATTTCATAGATTTCTATTTACTTATACTAAAGTTATGGTACGAAAACCAAGAATAATGCTTACTTGGGCCCCTTTTTGGTCCCTTATTCCTAAACTGTTCAGACCTCAACTCCCAAAATCAATCCCAACCTTCCTTTTGTGGTCATATACCTTGTGTTTAAATTTCATTGATTTCTATTTACTTATACTAAAGTTATTGTGCGAAAACCAAGAAAAGAATAACTTGATGCTTATTTGGGCCCTTTTTAGTCCCTAATTCCTAAACTGTTTGAACTAAAACTTCCAAAATCAATCCCAACCTTCCTTTTGTGGTCATAAACCTTGTGACAAAATTTCATAGATTTCTATTTACTTAAACTAAAGTTATAGTGCGAAAACCAAGAAAATGCTTATTTGGGCCCTTTTTGGCCCCTAATTCCTAAAATGTTGGGACCGAAACTCCCAAAATCAATCCCAACCTTCATTTTGTCGTCATAAACCTTGTGTTAAAATTTCATAGATTTCTATTCACTTTTACTAAAGTTAGAGTGCGAAAACTAAAAGTATTCGGACGACGACGACGACGCAGACGACGACGCCAACATGATACCAATATACGACCAAAAAATTTCAATTTTTGCGGTCGTATAAAAACGACAACGCAACACACAGAGAAACGAACTAATAGTATAAGATAACAATTGCCATTTTCCTGATTTTGTACAGGACATATTAAGAAAAAATGTTGGGTTGAACCTAGTTGTACGGCTAGCCAAACCTCGCGCTTTTGTGGCGATGTTAAATATAACACTGAAATGACAACACTACATGACAGGAATACAGTACAAACAAATACAAGAACACTCAGAATAGAAAAACACACAAATACACATTACAATACGACATGTCAACATGATAATAGTTAACAAAACAAAATAAATACATTGGCACTCATACCATATCTTCCTATATCTATTAAGGTCATATGTATGAAACGAGTTTCTTGTAATTCCTTTATAGTTCAGGAAATTATTGAACGAATACATGCAAAGACATTAAATTAGGTTCTTATTGCACTTTTTTTTATTACATTTATTACGAATCGACAATTAATAATTCATTATTGATTGTTGATCGCAATCTTACTAATTTTCTAAAGTTTGCCGCCGGAAGTTTACCGGAATGTGACATTGATAACCAATCAACACAGAATCATGGAAAACATGGCAAATGAGTATATTGATGGATCAATGTAAAAAAAAATGATTGATTTTTTGTATGAGTTTATATTTGTTGATTGAATTTCATATAGTTGTTTCAAGAATTAATTATTACTAATTATCTTGTTTCATGGAACCTTCTTTGACATTCATTCATGACCAGGGGCGGATGCAGGAATTTTCGAAAGGGGGGGGGGTGCTAACCCAGGGCAAAGGGGGGGTGCAGGGGGGTGCAAAACATATGTCCCGATACAAATGCATTGATCGGCAAAAATAAAGGGGGGGTGCGCACCCCCGGAACCCCCCCCCCCCCCCCCCCCCCCTGGATCCGCCACTGCATGACGGATTTTCCCTCACTCTTGCTCTGTGCGGTTGCCGAAGTTTTTACGAATGATCTCGTAGTTAAGTTCACTGTAATCGATAGAATATCGTTGAATTACGGTACGGGACGACAAGAATTCCATAGCAGTACATTTCTAATTTTTTTAAAGTCCTTAACTATTGTTTTAAGGTAAATAGTAAATAAAACATTTTCAACTTTTTTTATTTGAACTACCATAATATGACTTATATAGACAAAATAAAAATCTTTGATTAACAATTAGTTAGAATAAAATGACAAAATAATATGACAAAAAGAAAACAAAACTTAAAAAAAACAACATTACGGCCCACCAAGGAGGGGGGTATCCATAATTGTCAACCATGCTACTTAGGGTTATTTCCCCGAGGGCTGATATTCAAAATTGTCAACCCTGCTAAGATTATGCCTTGGATTCAAGTTGGCCACACCGGCGGTGGATAATAGGGTTATTCACCCGACGAAACAATTTGTCGAGGTTATTCACAAGCCCTGTCGAATTAGACGAAATTAATACCACGTGATTTTTTACAAGCCAATGCTTTTTTTCAATGATACTGTGAGGTGTGATAATATCGAATTATTACATGGCATTTTTTGTATTAGATGTATTATCAGCCGAAGAGGCGAAGGCTAAAGATATTCGATATGAAATATTTCTATCATATGCCTCAACAGACGCGGAAAAACTAACAGTATAATATGTTTACAATTGTATCTCAGTATGTTTTTTCTACATAAAAAAGCATGAATTATTTGGAACTACTTCCTTCCACGGACTATTTTCCAGACTGAGTGTAATAATCTGTTGATTTTCATTCAACCTACAACATATATTAGTTTGTATAACAATGATTTTTACCTATGATGAGTCACACTGCGGTCATAATACACCAAAATATACATTTTAATATATTACTTCTTAGTTCTTACGAATAATGAAAATCATTCCAAAGTGCAAGATGAAAACATAAAATTTGAATTGAAATGTAACGTTCAATATTATTCGTGTTGATCTTTTCTGGAATAATATAGATCAAGGATTTGTTTAGTAAGCCCTATATAAATCCTTGTATGTATTATATATACACTACCTTTTTTATACAAACAGTTACACATTTACATTAAATGATATTGGTTATAGCGATAACTATTATTAAGAAAACGTGTCATGTAAGTCACTAAGTGTGTTTACTTTTAAACATGAGCATTCTCATATGATTAATGATTATAAGAATACACACAAAAAAAATCATTTTGAAATCACTGCATGTCACTCATGTATGTTTTGAAGTCTTGTAACCATATTATAATGATAAATTTCCCAGTTTATACGATTGGTCGCGGTCGTATATGTTGTTTCGTCTTAGAACAATATATAACGTATGTATAAGTGTATGGATTACTATGAAATTGTACTCAATATCACAAACGGATGGTTGGGGTTGATTTTGGGGGTTATGACCCAAACTGCATAGGATTTAGGGGCAACAAATCTAGGATTTTCTGGTATACAGACAATAACTTGAATATAAGTTTATTGATTTTTGTGAAATTGATCCGCAAGCTTCAATACCACAAAAAAAGAAGGAAAGTTGGGATTGATTTTGGGGGTTATGACCGGAGCCATTTAGTAAAGGAACCACAAACAATACTTTCTAATGCTTTTTATAAATTGCTTATTTCTTGACCATATTCAGGTTGCACTCCTGTAAATATATAGATTTAGTAATACGTTGTATGTTTCCAATAAGAACTCCCTTAGCGGCTAAAACTGTTCCACTTTTACTTTGAAGTTTCGTAAAAAAACCCAGATCCCAAGTTTTATTATGATACAATTTTTTGATTGGCTAACAACAATCTCGGTCCTTCTGTATAATTATCATTCATTATAGATCATTATACCATAAAATGTAACATTCATGATGACACGAGCTTCCACAATAAATATAATAATAATCTTTATTTGTCATATAAGTAACATTATACTTGTGACATAAACAATAAAAGTGCACAGGTATTACAGAAAATCTTTTCATGATCCCAGCAAAAAAATGTAATTTTCAGTATTTAATGCTTCTTTTTGTAATGTTATAGGGTTGTAAAAACGTTGACCGTGCGCACGGAAAAATGTACTTCGGTCACTTGACGCTTTACACCACAATGAATTTACAAAAAGAAGCATTCGATTCTTAAATGAAGGTTAATTTCAGAATGACGCGCGATTGCAGTTAGCCAATCAAAGTAACGTAATTATTATAACAAAACATACATCTTATGTAATCATTATATAAATAGGTTATTGATTTTGACCCACATCTGCGTTATATTAAGTTAAGTTTTTCTGTACTTATGTCAGTGTCTTTATTTGTAGTTAGCGGTATGATTACATGATAAATAAGAATGAATGCTTTTTGTGATTTCATTGGGTAGTTGACCGAACGACATTTTGAATGAGCAAACCGGCGAACAAAGCTTTTACAACCTATATAATTGCATAAGGAAGCATTAAATCTCTACAATGACATGTGTATGCTACAACCATGACATTATCAAAGTACGAACAAACAAACAAACAATTTATTAACCAATCAGGTCGCCCAAAATGAGCAGAATAATTATATGATAATTTTCAAACGTGATCATATTAAAGTAAATTCTATAAATTTCGTTTACATATTATTATTTTGTACAGGTTATCATACTTGTATGATGCCATCATACAAGTTATTACATGGACAAATATAACTATACTTATAGATTATCAGTGAATCATCTCAACGAGATTGATTTTCTCGCTTGAGCCGGGACGGCGAAAGCGAGAAAGGCAATTGAGTTGAGATGAACTATGATAATCATTTTATCGCTATTTTACCTATGACGACGTTGTCAATTTCATGTCAATTTCGTTAGCAACGCTACGTGCATGCTTTGTTTCTATCGATAATTTTCCATCTCAAGCGAGAAGCATGATATGAAAATTATCACAAAAAAAGATCAAAGGAAAAATGCACAAAATAGCGATAAAAGTAATTATTTGTACAATTTCTGTGGAGAATAAGATAATAACTTGTACAACTCAATATCTTTGAGTTGTATTTGTAACTTCTTCTGTTTCAAATGTTTTATTCAAACACTCCTTTCTTTGGCTTTGTTAGTTTTGGGATATTTTTCTCATTTGTCAGGTTTTATTTTCATTTACTATTTTCTCTTATTTACTTATTTGTTGGTTTATTTTTTCTTTGTAGGTATCACTCAGTGTATGTATTTTGAATTTTTTATTGTGTTTGTTTTTCTTTTCTTTCAAGTGTTTATTTGTGTTGATTTTGGAATGTTAGAGGAGATTTCAGACGAGTGCAATGTATTCATAACATAAGCTTGGTCAAATTTAGCTTAACAGATATACATTTGCCTGTTTTACAGCCACCCCGACAGCGCTGCGGTGAACATGGCCTTGACCACCATTTGCAATTGCAATATTGTACTGTTTTCCTGATGTTAACTTCGATTATTTAGTGAGAGAACATCATCTATATATAGCGGAAAGTAAAGTTACAGGATATTGCTACCTTTTTCTTTCTTCTTAAGAAGTTCCCTTGTAAAGTCAGCCTCATAAGAATAAAGTAACAAGTAGGGAAGAAGAAGACCACAGTTTGTTCTCATTGTAATGCCGATAGTTTGTTTGATAAACACGTTCACCAAACGTAACAAATAAGTTGTCAATCAAGAAATTAAGTATCTTGATAATTATAAAGTAGAGGCTCCAAGGAGCCTGTGTCACTCACAGGGGCTTGTTACAATTGCCGGGTTTACTATCCATACGAACCCCTAAAAAAACACCCGGCAATTGTAACAAGCCCCTGTGTGTCACTCACATGATATTTTTATTTACAATTGATGCTTGAAATAGTGCAACCGTTATTATTTTGCTCTAGTTTCAGAGATACAAGTCAAAAACTTAATTTTCCTCCTATGTTCTATTTTTAGCCATGTCTGCCATGTTGGTTGGCAGGCAGGGTCTCAGACACATTTTTAAAAACTAAATACCCTTATATGCTTATTTGTGGCCAAGTTTGGTTAAATTTGTCTCAGTTGTTTTAGAAGAAGACTTTAGTAAAAGATTACAAAAATTTACGAAAAACTGTTAAATTTGAATTTAAAGGGGAATAACTCCTTATGGGGTCAATTGACCATATTGGTCATGTTGACTTATTTGTAGATCTTACTTTGCTGAACATCATTTTGTTTAAAATTATCTCTATCTATAATAATATTCAAAATATTAGCCAAAAGCAACAAAATTTCCTTACTAATTCAGGAACAGCAACCTAACAACAGTTTGTCCAATTTGTCTGAAAATTTCAGGACACATATATTTTAACCTGATAAACTGGTGTAACAGTTCAATAGCCTTTAGGCTAAGTAATACATTATTTGTTTAAAGGGAAACAATTTCATGTTAACATCAAATAAGTCATAGTAGAATAATGATTTGTACAAGTTATTATCTTTTTCTGAGTAAACATTGTACTAGTAATTACTTGTACAATTGTAATTGTACAAGTAATAACCTGTATGATGGCTTCATACAAGTAATTACTGTACAAAATAACAACATGTACACGACATAAATATATAAATTATATAAATACATAAATTATATAAATTATATAAATATATAAATTATATAAATTAAATAAATATATATATTATATAAATATATAAATTATATAACTTATATAAATTATATAAATAAAATAAAATAAAATAAATGATATTATAAAAATTTTGTAATGATCAAAATATATATGACCCATTGGTTTGTTATCATAGTACGAATTGTAGCTATTAATTATTTGTTTGTTGATTAACCTATGCATTGTTGTGAATTTGTCGTGAGAAGAACGTGCTGCCACGTATATTGAATTTTATTGAGAAATACAATTTGACATTAAAGTCATATAAAACCTCAAATTAAAAAAAATGAAGCATTTGGTTTTTTTTTATAACAAAATGGATAGTTTTCATTATTAAACTTATATAGATATAGGAAGATGTGATATGAGTGCCCATGAGACAACTCTCCATCCAAATAACAATTTATAAAAGTAAATCATTATATGTCAAGGTACGGCCTTCAACACGGAATATTGGCTCACATCGAACAACAAGCTATAAAGGACCCAACAAATTACTAGTGTAAAACCATTCAAACGGAAAAACCAACGGTCTAATCTATAAAAAAAAAACCGAGAAACGAGAAACACGTATAAATTACATATACAAACGACAACTACTGTACATCAGATTCCTGACTTACGACAGGTGCAAACATTTGCAGCGGGATTAAACGTTTTAATGGTACCAAACCTTCTCCCTTTTCTGAAAAAATAGTATAACATCACAACATAGAAAAACACACGATAAAATATCAATTGGAAGTCCTAACTCAATCAAAAAAACGTAAATAAACACAATATGCACATATTCTTTTTTCTGAAGAAAATTCTTTAATCTGTCCACTACTTTTTTTTTAATTGCTTGCTTCCAGGAAGCAATTCGCCGACATATTTTTTCCGTATGCAAAGTGACCTTAGCGTGACCCTACTCGTAAAAACCCGGTGATTGCAATACGCATGGATCTGTCACTGAAATAAACTATTATCTGATTGTACATGTTAAACACGTGCTCAATATCCATGCTTTTTTGTTGATTGTTTACAAATCGGCGACAATCGTTAAACTGAGTTCGGCTTTAAAACACGAACTTTAATTACCTGCATTTTTTTCACAACAAAAATTGACGATTATACGAAATTTATGCGAAAAAAATGATAAAAACGTGCACAGACGACTAAGTTTATAATATATGTATGCATTTGTTCAAGAATTGGAAGTTAACATTATTTTTCACCGGTCACTCGTTTCATAAGACTTTAAAATGCCTTGCGGTTGTTTTTAGCCAATCAAAGTAACGGACTTTTATGAAACATACATACATGTATAGTAATTATACATTACATTATTGTCATATGCATTATACAAATATTACATATGTCGTGTAAATTTCATTATTTTGTGCACGTTATTACTTGTACAAAACTTTGTACAAGTAATTACCTGTACGATGTCATCATACCAGTTAATTATAACTTGTTCAAATATGATTGTACAAGTAATTACTTGTACAATTTCTGTTGAGAAAAAGATTATAACTTTTACAACTCAATATCTTTGAATTATATTTGTTCCTCACTTCTGTGTTTACCGACTGTTTTATTCAAAAACTCATCTCTTTGGGTTTGTTAATATTTGATTATTTCAAATAAGCTTTTTGCTCGTGGTGCAAAGTAATAAAGTAGTTAAAAGGAACAATAATATGAAACCCTTCTACCATTTATTTTCAAACATAAATCATGTTAAAAAGTTTCATACTGTATACATGTATGATATCATATATTGGAAAATCAAGCGACAGTCAATCGTTATAAATCAAATAAACCAATTTTGTGCACAAGACATGGCATCTGTAATTCCATCTTTTGGATTTACATCTGCCTTGATTACAGATGTACAGTGAATATGACCTTGACCGTCACTTAGAGAAAGCAATTGCAACTTTCGCGTGTGAATACTGATTCATTGGCATTTCAAAATTTCATTTTTTCATCATGAAATTTCTTTTTCTATACTGTTTTCCAACTCATTTCATTTATGCCTATTAAACTACATAGCTTAGCTCACATATGTTTAGCATAAAAAGTTCTCACATGTTAAAAATGTATACCTTTTGACTATGTACTAATAGTTGTTTAAAGGGGAAAAAATTGTTGTGAACATCAAGTAGGCCAAGAAAAAATACATTTGTAATGATTTGTACCTGAAGTTATTATCTTTGTTCAAGTCATTATACTTGTTTGATGTTTGATGGCATCATACAAGTATTTTTTAACAAAATGTGTATACGAGTAATAATTTGTACAAAATAAAAACATATAAAAGAGCGTTGAACGAAGAACTTATAATTCCGAGCTTCATATTAGAAATATGCGCACGATCAGTGCTTTTCCTGCATATAAAAGTATATAAATTAAGAAGCATTAATTTTTATGAGCACATGTTTATTTTACTTGCAAGACAACAAAACATGCAAATTCATATCCAATTCCTTTATAAAAGTAACATTATCAGCTTTCGCAATCCAAGAAGGGAGAAGACCTCACGATAATACGCTTTTATAAATTAAGTGTTAACCAGGTGCTCCGCAGGGCGCAGCTTTATACGACCGCTGAGGTTGAACCCTGAATATTTGTGGCAATTATGGACACAACATTCAACCTTGATACAGATCTGAATTTGGGTTGTGATCAACTTTTTGACATAATATTAGTTTTTGACACAAAACAAATGTCAAGATCTTACAAATTTATTGCGCAATATTGTGCAATTAAAGATTTCTTCTTCAAACTTGTCAATGAAAAGATTTGGAATTTGAGAAATTTGGAAAAAGAAATTGAAAACTACTTCCACCCCCCTTTTTTTGTAATTTGTCCAAAACCTGACATTTCTTTATACATAAATTACAAGTAGTGTAATCTGAACATACCCAACGTTGTATGTTAAAAGATTTTGAATTACCTCCCTTACACTGCTTTTAAATTGTTTTAATTGTCCATTGACCAGAAAAACCTAGTTTTCTCCCTTTTTTTTGGCCCTTTTGCTCCTAATTCCAAAACATTTTGAGCAATAACTCCCCACTGTCAATACTAACCATCCCTTCATGGTATTGAAACTTGTGGTATAATGTCAGAGAGATTCATACACTTAAACACAAGCTATTGTTTGAAAACTACAAAAATGCTTATTTTGGGATCCCCTTTTTGGCCCTCAACTATTGGGACCATAACCCCCAAAATCAATCCCAACCTTCCTATAGTGGTATTGAACCTTCTGATTAAAATTTATAGAGATCCATTCACGTAAACAAAAGTTATTGTCCGGAAACTAAATGAGTCTTCGAACGACGACGACACAGACGACAACATGATACCAGTCGTATAAAACAATTGTATCCAATACCAATCCAGTTATAACATAAATCTCTGATATCGTTATGATTATATTGGTCTCAGTGCTTATAAAGACGAGAATGAAAAAATTATCTTACAGGTGGTAATCAGTAATGCCTCGTTTACACGGACATTTAATTCGAATTGAATTCGAATCGAATGCGAATAAAATTCACTAATCGCGTTCACACTCTTCTTTTTTAATTCGAATTGATTCGAATTATCGAATTAACTAATTCGAATTAGTCAATTCGCATTAGAAATACGTATTTTGTTAATACGAATTAAAAGTTAACGTCGTTTGGACAGTTAAGCGAATTTGACGCGCATTGCAATTCGAATTAGAATTGACGTTAGGACGTAAAACGTTTCGAATGCGAATTAAACTTCATTTATCATACATCTAGTTTTAGCCTTGTGAATAAATATTAAAAGGCTACATGTACTTCATGACTTCATAAATTGTTCTGTCATTTTCAAATTGACAAAACACTTTTTTTCATAATGAGAGGGGGCTGGCAGATTTTTAAAATGCATATTTGGTACCATTTATATCTTGGAAATAAATACTTATATCTAATCACACATAAAAATTAAATTATACAAAATATGTTTGGCTTGCTACGGTAGTCAAATTTACAAGATGTAGTACGCAATAGTATTGTCACTTAAAATGAGAGAGAGAGAAAATTGCCCCCAAAAAAACGTTAAAAGATCGTACGGAAGATGGCGAACTTTTTGTACGAACAGAAAGTAAACTTCACGATATCATGGATATTCTGGTGCTGGGGTCAGAGTGCATAAAGTAAACGAAGTGATTCAAATTTCAGAATGAAATAGTTTTGTAGGTAATAGATCACCAGATAGATCAATAGATCATTTAACGCAACTTTAAAGAATAATCAATATGTAAATGATGTATCTAACAGTTTTATTAGCTCCTATACGTGGTATTAAACGGATGATATTCTTTCGTCTAAGAGTTCTTTGTTTAAAAGATCAGCCTGGTTTCATTTCTTGTGTTTTAATCTGTTGTTACGTACCTCATAGATGTAATACCATCTATGCCTACCCCGGGGAGTATCTAGATTTAAGTGTTGGGCGTGGTTAGATATCATTTTGGGACGTAATTCTTTTTAGAAGAGACTATTAAGTGCACTAGCACTATCACCTCATCATTTACCCACGTCATATTAAAATAAAATGTGTTTTCTTTAATACAACAGACACATATTTATAAGTGATCAATACATTCTTGCATTTAAATCACTTCCCTAGTCAACAAGATTATACACTATACCAACTGACCTAAATATATTCTAAACGTGTTACTTCATGACATACACAAAACACGTATGTGTTATGCACACGTACAAATATAGCAGCGACAAGTTACAAGTTGTATCTACTATTATTAAATTTACATGGTTTATCGCCTTTTGTGATTGTTAAAGTAGGTCCAATTTGTATAT
The DNA here is from genome assembly GCF_963676685.1 of Mytilus edulis. Classification (NCBI taxonomy): domain Eukaryota; kingdom Metazoa; phylum Mollusca; class Bivalvia; order Mytilida; family Mytilidae; genus Mytilus; species Mytilus edulis. The sequence continues at coordinate 26,842,706 of NC_092352.1, read as the reverse complement.
GATTTGATGATTTAGCTTCCAAGATCGATAACCTATGTAAAATGTTAACGATCCCTCGGCTGCCTCTTACTGATGACTCATCATGTAGATAAATGTATGCCGACTTTTCAGTGATATTTTTTCTATCTCTGACATATATCTGCGTGTTTTATTAGTCGAATATCTGGTCTCTATCGTAAAATTAACTTATACATATTACACCCTACGTTATCATATTAGTATGACTGTGTACATGGAGACATTTTGAGGTTGATTGGTTTATTATTGAATCGTAATTTTGATTGACTACATGGGATCGACAGAATATAAAATGACTCATTTGAATGTTGTTTTTTGGAGAGTTCAGTTGTAACTGTTACAACTCGGATTCACTAACTATGATATTGACGTCTTTAAATTCCGGGTCTGATCTATTTATCAATGAATCGTGTCACCATAGACTAACGTTTGACATTCGCAGATTCGGATTTACTGTCGGCTGCTCTACCATTAATATAAATTAAGACATGCAATGAGACCAATGAGAGTTATATTGATTTATGCATATAAAATACATTTTATTTAAAAAAATGTTTAATTGTTATGTCGCGATTGTTATAAACGTTACAGTACGGTACTCTTGGATAGAACATATAATATTGTAGTAAGTGGTAGCATTGAATAAACCAACGATAATGAAAAATGATTGCATTGATAAAATGACCTCGACCTTTAAACTGCTGTGCATTAATTAATGTTTCAAACCAGATACACACGAATGTTTTGAACCTTAGGTAAACATCAGTGTGGTAAGTTTGGGGTGGTGGACATGCCCCTTTTTTGACGAGATAGTAAATAATTTTAACACTACAATCAGACAAGGTATTACATATGAAGAGAGTACATTAAAAAAAAAAAGGGGGGGGGGGCATTTATCATTTCGAAACCTCCTTTCATTAGAAATTCGTAAATGGATGTTATTCAAAATTAAAATATTCTTTACTCCAAGATTTTGTATAAACTCGACCCTACTCAAATCGCATAAATAAATTGATTTTGTAAGCCCATGTATCACTATGTGCTGTATGGTCAACATGTTGTGGAACAAGTATGTCAATAAAGGCTCGGTCCCCCTTTTCTACAATAGGTAAACTGCTTCGACAACCTTCGAGTACTGAGTACTGAGGAGGTAGAGTTGGACACTCCTTGAGCACTCGTACGTCACTGGATTCCATTGGTTGAGCAACAGATTTGCATATTGAATTTAGCGCATGCGCTTACTTATCAAATTGTAGCCATTTTGGACCTTTGAATCCGACCAGATCAACCAACCTGCAAAATGACAAAAGAAGATAAGCTATATTGACATGGTGAGTTAATATTTTTTAACTATTATGATATTCATTTCAAAAGCGTCAATTATTGTGCGATCGTCTGCTGACATTTTCGTCGTTTTCATTGTTTACACCAACGACGTCGATAACATTACATCCCGACGATCGCCGACGCTGAAATTTGACGGTAGAAACGACAGAATACTTACAATTACATGGAAATGCATGAAAAATGAAGAATATTTAACCACCCATTCCACAAAAGAACAGCCATGTTGTTTTGATAACGAGCTTGTATGTTGTGAGTCGACCCCTTGTACGCAGACCACGTGACCGTTGACGAACTTACACGGGCTACATGCAGGTTAAAAAATGATTAATAATATGAAATTAGAAAAAGAAATATGTCCATATTAGACGAAATACAGACCTTTTTTAGGAGATTTGTAAATTGTAACAGTGGGACTATTTAATTCCCTAAAGTGTACCATAGTTTAAAGATATACTGACAGCCACCCCCCTTTTATAAACTTAGTTACACTTTTGTTTTAATATTAATTTCATTTTGTAAGAAAAAAAATAAAAATTCTTGTTATAAACCAGAGATTGCTGTAAAATCTATAATTGATAAAAATATAATAAACAATTATTTTTGATATTTTAATCACTAAACCATGAATTAAGATAGCCAGAATTTTTTTAAAATTATTATTGGCCAAAATAATGCATATTTAATATTGAGGATGGAAAAATAGAATTTGAAAATTGTCCCAATTTTAGTGAAATTTATGAAAATAAGACTTTGTACGTCATTTTAAGTCTGTAGAAATTTTTTTTTTAATTATTATTGGCCAAAATAATGCATATTTAATATTGAGGATGGAAAAATAGAATTTGAAAATTGTCCCAATTTTAGTGAAATTTATGAAAATAAGACTTCGTACGTCATTTTAAGTCTGTAGAAAAATTTAATTCCAGGGAAAAGGTTCTCATTTGTTGATTAATATGATACAAATGTAGTTCCTATTTTTTTTCATTTTGGAAGATATGTCTAATTTGATGAATATGTAATCAACTAGGAAAATTGTGATCATTATTTTCTGAAACCATTGCAGTGGGGTAGCAGTGTTCTCATTCCAAGAAAATAATACTAAATCTTGAATTCCTCAAAAAATGTGTCCTTTTCCCCATCACAATATAATTATTATTATAGTCTCAAAACAACATACATGTACATTTGAGATAGATGGATCCTCATTTTTGTTTACACACTTTATGATCTTGCCGCAGTGTGATACAAATGTATTTTCATCTCAGACTATTTGAACTTCAAGCAAATAATGAAAGGTGTCTCAAATGTTACCAAAAGTACAAAGATGACATTTTATTTATAATTTTTATCAATGTAATACAACTCCCTGGGACCTATTGGCAGGCCATATCATTTCTGGTTCAATATTACATAGAATATTTTTTTCGTGCGTATCAACGACTTCCAAATGATATTCAAAATTCAATTAAACATTCAATGGTCTTGGAAAATTGAAGTAGATTAAAATCATCCTTGTAATTTTCCTGAATTTTTAGATTTCTCCCTTTTTTAAATGGATTTTACTAGTGATTACCAATATTTGGTTGATTTATTGATTGAATGAAAGGCATACATCCTTTTACCTGCAAGGGAGAAGAAATGAAATCTTTTTTTAAGTATAAAAGACATTTATACATCATTTTACTTTACAGTGAGCTTAGGGAAGGCAAACACCCTAACAATAATATGTAAGGTAAGTATTAAACAGTGGATTGTTGCTGGTTTGCTAAATAGACCCAAAAAATGCAATGTATATAGATATAGAACAGTGAGATAATAATTCAGCCAGAATGGTTTAATTTTGATAAAATAAGCTAAGAAACATCGCTGATGAATTATTTACTTGCAAGTGAATAATTCAACATCATTAAATCTGTATTCATGTGACCTTAAATCTAACCCCTTAGCTAGAGATGGGTTACCCATGAATTAGGCTTGTTCTGTAATTAAAAGAAAAGAATGCCAAAATTGAAAGTGAAACAAGAGCAAACCATTTTATTGACAAATTCAATCCATTAAAACTGGTTCTTATACAGGTAATTTAAAAGGATGATTAACCTTAAAAAATCCAATGACACAAGTTAGTTATCTATTTATATCTTATCTTTATGTTTATATCAGGTTATGACAGTCTGTAGTCTTCGGAGGATATCTTGATGGTAAATTAGACTAGTCTATATAAAAAAAGATGTGGTATAATTGCCAACGAGACAACTCTCCACAAGAGGATTTCAACAGTGAGCAAAGCTCAAACCACATAGTCAGCTATATAAGGCCCCGAAATGAGTAGTCTGATAACACTATAAATGTGAAAATTTGCATTTTAAATTGTTAATTTTAGACTTTTATAATTAAGGACATTAAGATATACAGTTTAGTATGTTTGTTACTAATCAAATATGAGAATTTGAGTCAAATGGGTGAACATGAATTTGACAGCTAATGCCCCTTTAAGATATGTTTAAGTTTTTATTGTTAACACCCCTATCCAAATGTAATAATGCAATAACACAAGAAAAATTAATTGTTCATTTATATTTGCATATTGATTTAAAAAACAACTATAATCAACAAATCAGAAAATTCTTTCTAGTTATTTAAATTTTCTTTATAAATCTACAATTATTTTATTGTTGATCCCCCACGTGCACACTACTCTCAGATGGACTTTCCAGGAAATTTCTAAATAGAATACACTTTTTGTTGCCATGAAAACCGTGCTTGAGAAACAAAGAAATTGTTATTTGGATGGAGAGTTGTCTCATTGGCACTCATACGGTGTCATACCACATCTTCCTATATCTACATATAGACATTAATAGGATTCAATTTGTCAAATTCAGTTTTAACTTTATATGGTAGCTTTGATGATGTTGCAAAGAAGTTAAAATATATCATGGGTAGCAGTGACCTATATAGTTGTTAATTTCTAAGAAATTTGGTCTCTGTTGGAGACTTATATATAGTTGTTAATTTCTAAGAAATTTGGTCTCTGTTAGAGACTTATCTCCTTGGCAATCATACCAGCTTATCATTTTTGATGAATGTAAGAGAAATGGGTTTTTTTAAAAGCCACTAATTAAACAAGCAATAGACTTTTTACAGAATTGAGAATGAATTGATATATTTCAAAGTTCAATTAGGTAAGATATATGTTTGTCTTTGAAGAAGACCAAACAAATGAAAAGTTTTGTACATACTTGTATAAATTTTTACCATGGTTAATCTATACTGAATATTTGTAGCGCTTGACTACTTGATACCCAGTCTAACAAAACTGATATAAGCCCATTATAAACCGGTCTTAAACCTTTACCAGAAATTGCCCTGCCATCTAGTTAAGCACTTCCTAACATTTAATAAATGCTAATTTAAAGTCAGGCAAGCTTTTTGAAAAGCTTATACAATGTACTTGTAATAATATATTTGAAAACCAAATTCTGACAGACCATGGCCAATTCTAATTAAATTAGTCATAGTGTAGGTGCATTCTCGAGTCAATGAAAGGGGACAGTAAGTTAGGATGTTCAAACATGGAGTACTGTGATTATTGTTGGTATTATTTTTGTATCAATATTTTAAGTACAAATCAAGTACTGGGAAATACAAGTACATAAAAAAATTAATATTACAATAATTCTAAAGTAAGGAAATAGTACTAAATAGTAAAAGTAAATTTCCAGTACTACAGACTTTAAGGATGTACTAAGGTGAGGTTTTTGAATTTGTGTCAAATGTTCGAACTCCTTGGTGTTTTTCCATACAATACAATGTAAAATATTTTGCCCCATAACACCCATTCATTTTTATACGACCGCAAAATTTGAAAATTTTTTCGTCGTATATTGCAATCACTTTGGCGTCGGCGTCGTCGTCCGGCGTCCGAATACTTTTAGTTTTAGCACTCTAACTTTAGTAAAAGTGAATGGAAATCTATGAAATTTTAACACAAGGTTTATGACCACAAAAGGAAGGTTGGTATTGATTTTGGGAGTTTTGGTCCCAACATTTTAGGAATTAGGGGCCAAAAAGGGCCCAAATAAGCATTTTCTCGGTTTTCGCACTATAACTTTAGTTTAAGTTAATAGAAATCTATGAAATTTTGACACAAGGTTTATGACCACAAAAGAACGGTTGGGATTGATTTTGGGAGTTTAGGTTTCAACAGTTTAGGAATTAGGGGCCAAAAAAGGGCCCAAATAAGCATTATTCTTGGTTTTCGCACAATAACTTTAGTTTAAGTAAATAGAAATCAATGAAATTTAAACACAATGTTAATGACTACAAAAGGAAGGTTGGTATTGATTTTGGGAGTTTAGGTCCCAACAGTTTAGGAATTAGGGGCCAAAAAGGGACCCAAATAAGCATTATTCTTGGTTTTCGCACCATAACGTTAGTATAAGTAAATAGAAATCTATGAAATTTAAACACAAGGTTTATGACCATGAAAGGAAGGTTGGTATTGATTTTGGGAGTTTTGGTCCCAACAGAATAAGGGGCCCAAAGGGTCCAAAATTAAACTTTGTTTGATTTCATCAAAATTGAATAATTGGGGTTCTTTGATATGCCGAATCTAACTGTCATGACTGTGTATGTAGATTCTTAACTTTTGGTCCCGTTTTCAAATTGGTCTACATTAAGGTCCAAAGGGTCCAAAATTAAACTTAGTTTGATTTTGACAAAAAATGAATCAGTTAGGTTCTTTGATATGCTGAATCTAAAAATGTACTTAGATTCTTGATTATTGGCCCAGTTTTCAAGTTGGTCCAAATCGGGGTCCAAAATTAAACTTTGTTTGATTTCATCAAAAATTGAATAAATGGGGTTCTTTGATATACCAAATCTAACTGTGTATGTAGATTCTTCATTTTTGGTCCTGTTTTCAAATTGGTCTACACTAAAGTCCAAAGGGTCCAAAATTAAACTTAGTCTGATTTCAACAAAAATTGAAATCTTGGGGTTCTTTGATATGCTGAATCCAAAAATGTACTTAGATTTTTTATTATGGGCCCAGTTTTCAAGTTGGTCCAAATCAGGATCTAAAATTATTATATAAAGTATTGTGCAATAGCAAGTCTTTTCAATTGCACAGTATTGCGCAATGGCAAGAAATATCTAATTGCACAATATTGTGAAATAGCAAAATTTTTTTTAATTAGAGTTATCTTTCTTTGTCCAGAATAGTAAGCAAGAAATATCTAATTGCAAAATATTGTGCAATAGCAAGATTTTTTTTTAATTGGAGTTATCTTTCTTTGTCCAGAATCAACTTAAATCTTTGTTATATACAATATACAATGTATATTCACTTTTTACTACCAACTGATAAATTATAATAAATAACATTCAGTGATAACAAGCAGTTTTTTTTACATCTTAATATTTTATGATGTATTTAAATGAGTAGTTATTGCAAACTCCATTAGAAATTTTAATTGAGATTAGTTTTGGAATAAGGGAAAGGGGGATGTGATTAAAAAAATTGGGTTCAATTTTCTCATTTGAAATTTCATAAATAAAAAAGAAAATTTCTTCAAACATTTTTATGCCCCACCTACGATAGTAGGGGGGCATAATGTTTTCTGGTCTGTCCGTCCGTCTGTCCGTTCGTTCGTCCGTCCGTTCGTCCGTCCGTCCGTCTGTCGCGCTTCAGGTTAAAGTTTTTGGTCAAGGTAGTTTTTGATGAAGTTTAAGTCCAATCGACTTCAAACTTAGTACACATGTCCCCTATGATATGATCTTTCTTATTTTAATGCCAAATTAGAGTTTTTACCCCAATTTCACGGTCCACTGAACATGGAAAATGATAGTGCGAGTGGGGCATTCGTGTACTGAGGACACATTCTTGTTTTGAGAGGATTAATATTCAACAGCATAGTGAATTGCTCTAAGAGAAAACAAAAATTTTAAGTTCATTAGAACACATTCATTCTGTGTCAGAAACCTATGCTGTGTCAACTTTTTAATCACAATCCAAATTTAGAGCTGAATCCAGCTTGAATGTTGTGTCCATACTTGCCCCAACCGTTCAGGGTTCAACCTCTGCGGTCGTATAAAGCTACGCCCTGCGGAGCATCTGGTTTCATATAAGACTTAAAGCTCATGAAAGGCCATTTACCAAAATTTTAGAAGATTCTTGATTTTCTTTCTTTTGTTTTGAGACCCAAATAATACCAATGCAAATTTAAGGTAAAAGTCTGAATCAGCCTTTTCCCGCCATATTTTAAATCTCAAAAATCTCGAAAAGGAGGTCCATGAATTATCAATATTTTTTACTTATCTTTATCCTTAATTGATGCTCTACCAGCTTATAGTATCATTTTTAATTTCTTAATTTCTTAATTTTTACCTAACCTCACCTAAGTACATCCTTAAGTACAGAAATAGTACCAATGCTGTGCACCTTAAGCAACTGCCCTTGCTTAGTCTATTGACACTGAAACTTTTGCTAAGGAATTTATATGTAATTTAGTAAAAAAAATGTGATTAGGTCAGTGTAAGGGGAACCCATTTAGTTAATTTTTATGTTTGCATAATTTCTATTTGGGTGCAAAAACAGATTAAGTAAGATTTTAAAGAGGTTGTGGTTTGGTATGATTGTCAACTGTCCATCAAAGCTAAAATAAGAGAATCAAGGCTTCTAAAACAGTCATATAATCTGGACAATTTAAAAATGTCTGTACATTGTCCATTTGAGAGAAGCATGAACATCTACAATTTTTTTCAAGGCTTTCTAAATAAGAGACGGTCATTTTAACATAATTCACTAATCAATTTCGAAGTTTATGCGATCTTTTTTATGTACAAAAAATGTATACATTAATGCCAAATATAAGGAAAAGAGGATACACAAACGACATGGTGATAGATGTGAAAAATTCCCAACAAACCTGTTTCAGACCATAAAAGAACTTTAAGAAGGAGATACCTGTTTCAGGCCATAATAGAAGAAAATACCTGTTTCAGGCCATAATAAAAGAAAATACCTGTTACAGGACATAAAAGAAGAAATACCTGTTCTAGGCACTTGGTATCAATAACAGGAAAATACAATTGTAACACATCAGCCATTAGGATTGTATTTATACAGTCTCTTTTAAGCTTTAATAGACACAGAGACCATGGAAGTATTATATTCAATATAATACTTCCAAGCGAAGTCGTATACATTTGTACATTCAGCAGAAGACAAGTCATGATTTATAGGTGATGGGATCAACATGAATTTGGATTCTCAATTTCCTCCCTTATCTTTGACAATGCAGTACTTTAATAGCAAATTATGTAATCAACTTTATATGAAACCACAAGGCCAAGGAAATCTAAAGAAAACAACCGGCCAGAAATAAAAATTACGAATTATAATCAGAATTTATTGTAACGGATAGTTCTGCACTTCACTATTTATATATATATTTGTTTCCCAGAAACCAACATAGATTTTCAACTTGTTATCTGTAATATAAAAGGACAAGGATACTAAAATAAACATCAGACAAAAGTACAACAGCTCTTTTCTGATTACACAAAAGAAGTATGATGATCAAAATATACAGAAATATTCATAAACATGCAATCCAAGAAATGAACGAACCGGTTCAATGTTCAATTTTTGCATTGGATAGGCATTAGGCTTCTACTTTATATACTGGTTGCAATCAACTAGACAGAATAAAGTTTTTAAGTGAGACCAATTTATTTAAATGGGCCTAAGATTATTTTTTTAAATTGTCAGGTTACATACCAATTGGCAAAAAGTCTGAACTCAGTACCCAGGTATGTGTTATGGAAAAACAAACTTCAGAATTCATCATAGCATCAAACTTCTCAATGCATTAAAGCATTTGCAAGAAAGAAAAACACACATTCTTTCTTTGCTCATTATTGAAGGGTGTATGGTGACCTATAGTTGTAAATTTCTGTGTTATTTTGGCCTCTTGTGGAGAGTTGTCTCATGGCAATCATACCACATCTTCTTTTTTTTATATTTATCACTTCCTTAAAAATCTATTTTCCCAGGTAGATACACAAATATGTAAAATCTCTAATTTGGATTAAAATTGGAAAGATCATATTATAGGAAACATGTGTACTAAGTTTCAATTGATTGGACTTCAACTTTATCAAAAACTACCTCAACCAAAAACGTTAACCTGAAGCGAGACGGGACGAACTGATGGACGTACACATGTGAACATATATTTGTTCCGCATAATATTTGTTCCCCCTGGAACAAAATTATGGATAACAAAAGTTCTTGGGAACAAACATTACATAATATTAATTCCACCTTCATAAGATATTTTCCTGGAACTAAACTATCATATTGTTTCATGATATTTGTTCCTTTTAAAAAGAGTGTCATTTGATTTTTTACACCTGATTAGATCTTAATTAATGTCCCCATTAATGTTCACCTCACATGACATTTACCTGTTCATGTAGTACAAACAAAGAATGGAGTCTGAGGAATGCATTTTTTTTTTACACATTTAAACGATGGCTCTTATTCTAGACAAGGTAAGAATATATGTTTTTAATATTTTATTACTGCACACTCCACTGTGACTAACTAAACTAAATGGTCCATTAGTCTGTACCAATTTAGAAAGTTTAGCTTATACATTAGTCAAGCATGAAGTTGGCCACAAATTTCAGATGAAAATGCCTGTATTTTATTATTGGTAATTTACTTCCATACATTTGTAGCTAGAAATAATTTTGGATATTGTAGTATATATTCCTAGAACTTTGATCATATATTAAATATTTCTAAAATTTTAATCATCTAAATAACCATGATATTAAACTATTCCTGGAACATTTATCAAATAGCCAAATTATTCCAATATGCCTGGAACATTTTTAATACAACAAATATTCTTAGAACTTTTATAATATAACAAATATTCCTGGAGCTTTTTTAAATATAAAAATTTTCCTGGAACTTTTATAATATAATAAATATTCCTGGAACTTTTATAATATAATAAATATTCCTTGAACTTTTATTATATAAAACATTGTCCATAATAATATTTCAAAGAACTTTTAGCATATGACAAAAGTTCCATTTGGAACTTTCCTTATGTAATATTTTATCCTTTGTGAAGGACATTTTCTTATAGCATTGGATAAAATACTATATGAGGAAAGTTCCCAATAGAACTTTTGTCATATGCTAAAAGTTCTTTGTAAAAAATATTATGGGGGAACTTATATTCTGTCACACACACTGACAAGTAAACATACGGGCATACGAAATCATCCTTTCCCCAACAAATTATATGAATGGTTGGTGTCTTATATAATTAGTTTCCAGGATAACATAAAAGTTTTGTTGCTGGCCCTTTATAGTCTCGACTTACACTGCAAATAAAATAGCATGCTTCAATGTATATAACTCCATGGCATACCTTCAAAGTTGTAACATATATTTGAACAGTTATTGAATTTGAAAAAGGTTTCAATATTCTAGCCTTTGATACAAAATGTGAAAATAGAGTTAGTGTCTGAAACTTGCACAAAAACTCCTCAACGCTATTTACAACATTTCTGCCAGTGAATCCGTACACATCAAAATACTTTTTATCACATAATTATCAGAATCAATTGGAATTGTGAGCAAGCTGATGTCGCACTTTACGTAAGGAACCTTTATTCTAATATGGATGAAATAATGATATAAAACGCATGCAACCAAATGCATACGATAATAGACTTTAGACATGATACGCTCTTAGCGCTACTTTTATAATCTCGGCACAGGGCGGTTAAGATGCAACTGATGATTGGTATACGCTTCAATGATCTCCAATATTGGACAGCAACCCTGTTTTCTCAACGACAGCAATAAACAATATACTCAGACAATAATCATTTAGAGTTACACAAGACATAAACCGTCTGCAGGAAATGTTAAGACGGGGAAAGTATCGAACATAGTTTTGGGATTACACTAGGTACATCTCCGTGAACTTTTGTGCATTATTGTATTTGTAATAATGTAATGCATCTGTTGAGTTAATTTGAATATTGATTCTCAGTCTGTTTCGCGTTGGAAATGCCATGCGATGTACATGCTCAGACAGTAATAGGTACGGTAATAAATGTCTTATAATATATTGATCACGAGTTCTTTTTTTTAATTTCTTTTCAATATAACCGGCAAAAACATTGTAAGATTTAATGTCTATTACAGAGTTGAAATAATATATTGTTATATCCTAAGATCTATTGGGGTAAAGAAAACGGGACTTTGTATTGTAAATAATGTAAAAACTGATATTATGTATGTAAATAACTTGACGTTGGAGAGAATTTTCAATAGCCAATCGTGTGTGGTTTACCTTGCTGGTACACACAAAATACAGATAACATTAAAATTTATATTTCACAAATAAACGATTAACAAGTTTATACGTTATATACTGCTTGGCATATATAAATACGAGAGAAACGTCAGAAAAGTTACAGATTTAAAATGATCCAAGTGGGTCATGACCTCGTTTACGTTTATTTTTAGAATGCAATATCGCCATTCGTCGACATGTTCAATGACCTAAAATGGAAACTATATCAACGGTTAAAGCAGAATACAGCCAAAACCCGAAACTGGTTTAAAAAAGAAAAGTGTACTGAATAATCTTATGAAAATATATGTATCGTACACAATTATTTAAATTTTCATTTTGTTAAAGGTTTAATTTCCGACATTCATTTAAAGTGCGTTACGTATATATATATACTAATTATATATTCACGTGAACATCTTGTGCAGTAAAAAAAGTCGTTGATCATTTTGAAATTTTGAAAAAAAGGCTTTCTCTAAATTCCCTGAACTTTTGGTCACTCTTCCTTTTTGAGATTTTCCCTGCATTTTGTTGTCTAAAATGTCAATTCGGTCCGCATGCGCAGACAAATAAACCAATATTAGAATATCTGAAGCAACTAACTGACTTGGAAATCTAATTAAAAAAAAGAGAAAAATAAGAATGAGGCTTTTTATTTTGGGTATGTTGTCAGTTAAGTACCACGAACCCCCCCCCCCCCCCCCCCCAAAAAAAAACCCCGACTTTTCTAAAATATCGCATTCTGCAGCGTCGTATTTTATTATGAAACCTGAAATGATAAATTTTGCAATGTAAGCAAATATCTCCAACCTCTCGCTTATATGAGACCATATGTTAGATAAATAATTTTAAGCATAAATCGGAAACAAAATACGATTAAACAAAAAAAGAAATGCCAAATAAATTGGATATTAGGTGTATGGGACAAATGAGATAAATAATGAAGGCACATAAATATTTTTTTACAATTTGTTTAATTTGCTTATTATCTGAAACCGTTGACAAATCAAACATAAGACATTTACATGTCTTGTATGGTCAGCACACAAACAAAAATTTAATTTATGCACGCGGTTTTAGTGTGTACATTTTTGTACGTTGATAACTGAGTCTGAATTTTATTATTGCAGTTACAAATCGTCATGTATATCTCTGTTGTTAAAATAAATCAGTTGGTAAATATCTTCTGTTATTTTACCATCATTATTTATTTTCATTAATCCCGTTGGAAGCCCCAATGAAAAATCTTATTTCTCTTTGTGTATTTTATAGGTGTGCTAATATCAGCCGGAAAATCAATATTGCTCTGTATCACGTGACACGCGTATCATTCTGAAGATTGACGAACAATTACTTAATAAATGACAATAAAATATCTTTTTCAACATGTTTTGTTTCAATTTTTCTCACAAAAAAAATTTTGGTAGTCGTACGAACACTTCTGATTGGTCACGTTTGATGAAGCTTCTTATGAACTTTTGAAGATTCATAAAAAAAAATTATGCAGTTTCAAGAGTTACGACCCCTACGCCACGTTGAACATTTGACAGACGAGGAAATCATGCACCGGGCATCCCTTTGTATAATTTACTTGCGAAGAATGTCTGACATTGTGCGTGTCGCGGCGTCCAATCATGAAATACATTCGGAAAATGACAACCTAGGCAAATCGTTTAGTGGACAATCTAGCACAAGTGTTCGATTTGATCAAAGCTAAGTTCTACCGAGAGAAAAAAAAAATATTAAAAGAAAATGTGATTGTTTTTCAGAAACAAGACATTTATTAGTGTAAAATCCAAACAACCGGATTTTATTAAATGTAAAATAATCGGATTATTTTAAACATGTTAAATGTATACACGATAGTTCACAAATACAAAAACAATACAAATAAACTTTTGTTGGTTATTTTCGAACGGGAAACAAATATGCATGCGTAGCAACAGATGAAAATAGATGACTAATCCGGAATAATTACCCCCCCCCCTTTTCTCTCCGAATAGGCCCTACTGATATTATTTTGTTTAAAGAGCTGCTTGTGATTGGGGCGTGTATGGAATCGCGGCTCTGAGGCAGTAACATGCATACGCCACGTCTTTTACATAAAACGGTTTTATGTTTTCAAAGATGCAAATTCCGTTCACCGTTTTACGCTAACCAGCAAATCGGGTAGCTCAAAATACGATGTGACCGGATCGGCGATATAAAAAAAATCAGATCTTTTGACGCCAACTGTAGAAAAAAGTAGTTTTATGCTGGTGCCTGACACTAGTGAGCTATCCTACTCTCTTAGAATAGATAAAACTAAGAAGAAAGCATCATCAGTAAAATAAGTTTTGACCTCTTAGAAAAATATAAAGTCCGTGTGTCAAAATATTTTATACAATTAGGGTATAAACTAGTATATTGGATGGCAGTTTTGTTTTTTATTTAAGGGTAAATCATACATGGGTTATTAAACGACATATTTCTGAATTTCAGTACCATTAGTTTCTTGTTAAAAATTACTAAGGATATTCTCAATCAGAGAAAAAAAAACATTCGTGCAAAATGAAATAAACTTGATCTCCAGCAATAACAAGCGAGACATGCCTACGTACCAACATGCGGTAATTGACTTTTCAATTTGATGTGACAGTGTTTGTCCTACTGTCCGGGTTTATTGCGGTGACTATACGGAGTACGCGGCGCTGAGTATTTTATCATTGTGGAAAGGGAGACAACTCGTGCTTTTTTATATATTTTTTTAATTAAAATGTTTAAATAAATCATGCAAAATAAAAAATGATATAAACATTTAATTTTCGTATATTAAGTCTACACTCATAATCCAACGCGCACTTGCCGAGACATAACGTGTGCTATCCTTGATGTTAATGCCTTCAGCGACATTAACATTAATTTAAGTCTGTGGTTATCGTTTATTTGAACATCAATATGTTTATCTAACCTTGATGGAATTCCCTGAAACATCACAGAAACTATTTCATTATCAAAAGTCAGAGCAATATTTTGAAATACCTATTTTCGTTTTTGTCGAGCCTGCGACTTTTGTCGAAGTAAGCTCGGCATAGGGACCGTGTTCCGGCGGCGACGTTACCTGACTTCTTAAAAGGTTATATTTTAGAAGGTGGAAGACCTGGGTGCTTCATACTTTGTATATGGATGCCTCATGTTACGAAGTTTCCGTCAGTCACATGTCCAATGTCCTTGACCTCATTTTCATGGTTCAGTGACTACTTGGAAAAAAAGTTAAGAATTTTTCGAATGTTAAATTCTCTCTTATTATAAGTAATAGGATAACTATATTTGGTATGTGCGTACCTTGCAAGGTCCGCATGCCCGTCAGACAGTTTTCACTTGACCTCGACCTCATTTCATGGATCAGTGAACAAGGTTAAGTTTTGGTGGTCAAGTCCATATCTCATATACTACATGTATAAGCAATAGGTCTAGTATATTCAGTGTATGGAAGGATTGTAAGGTGTACATGTCCAAATGGCAGGTGTCATCTGACCTTGACCTCATTTTCATGGTTCAGTGGTTATAGTTGAGTTTTTGTGTTTTGGTCTCTTTTTCTCATACTGTATGCAATAGGTCTACTATATTTGGTGTATGAAATGATTGTAAGGTGTACATATGTAGCTTTAAATTTAGGTTTATCAACATAATATCAATGTTTAGTATTAAGAAGGCGAGACATTTCAGCGTGTGCACTCTTGTCTTATATTTCCCCGATAATTCGACTTTTTTAAATTTAAAATTTACACACATTTTCATAGTCAAACTGTCTGGGATGTATTTTTTTTGGCATAACTTTTTTTTTTTTTTTTTTTTTTAATAACTTTTATGGATTTTTATTAACTTGGACAAAGCTTACATAAGCTCAGGAAAAAAAATCATAAAATTTTAGAGTCAGTATTTTACTGATAAATATAAAATTTTATGCTGACATCAGAATTACCAGTCGAGACACGTTTCCGGAGAACCTAATAATTTTTCTTGGAATCTTCTGTTGCAATTGCTTGCATTTATATTTTTAGTACCTAATTGTAGCGTTGAGGATTGCATAGTGTGGTGGTATTTGGTGTTGTGTAAATTCTTCTACATAATATATAGTCCCTTCATCCGTCTCTCATAATACATACAAATTGAAAAATTGAGTTGCTCGTTGGAATTATAAAACTAAACAGGCAATGCTCCACTTCGACGTGCACTTTTCAATGCAAGGGTTCTCTTTTTAATCATATTTTATTCAGTCTATTGCGACATAAAAGTGAGACATATATGCGTTCTGATTTCATCTACATCAATGATTGTAAAACTGTTAAAAACGAACTATTAGCTGTCATATATTTTAATACGATCGCAAAAAATTTTAAATTTTTTTGGTCGTTTATTGGTATCACGTTGGCGTCGTCTGCGTCGTCGTCGTCCGAATACTTTTAGTTTTCGCACTCTAACTTTAGTAAAAGTGAATAGAAATCTATGAAATTCTAACACAAGGTTTATGACCACAAAAAGAAGGTTGGGATTGATTTTGGGAGTTTTGGTCCCTACATTTTAGGAATTAGGGGCCAAAAAGTGCCCAAATAAGCATTTTCTTGGTTTTCGCACTATAACTTTAGTTTAAGTAAATAGAAATCAATGAAATTTAAACACAAGGTTTATGACCACAAAAGGAAGGATGGGATTGATTTTGGGAGTTGAGGTCCCAACAGTTTAGGAATTAGGGGCCCAAATAAGCATTATTCTTGGTTTTCACACCATAACTTTAGTATAAGTAAATAGAAATCTATGAAATTTAAACACAAGGTTTATGACCATAAAAGGAATATTGGGTTTGATTTGGGGAGTTTTGGTCCCAACAGTTTAGGAATAAGGGGCCCAAAGGGTCCAAAATTGAACTTTGTTTGATTTCATCAAAAATTGAATAATTGGGGTTCTTTGATATGCCGAATCTAACTGTGTATGTAGATTCTTAATTTTTGGTCCTGTTTTCAAATTGGTCTACATTAAGGTCCAAAGGGTCCAAAATTAAACTTAGTTTGATTTTAACTAAATTGAATCCTTGGGGTTCTTTGATATGCTTAATCTAAAAATGTACTTAGATTTCTGATTATTGGCCCAGTTTTCAAGTTGGTCCAAATTGGGGTCCAAAATTAAACTTTGTTTGATTTCATCAAAAATTGAATAATTGGGGCTCTTTGATATTCCAAATCTAACTGTGTATGTATAGATTCTTAATTTTTGGTCCTGTTTTCAAATTGGTCTACATTAAAGTCCAAAGGGTCCAAAATTAAACTAAGTTTGATTTTAACAAAAATTGAATTCTTGGGCTGTTTTGATATGCTGAATCTATCCATGTACTTAGATTTTTGATTATGGGCCCAGTTTTCAAGTTGGTTCAAATCAGGATCCAAAATTATTATAGTAAGTATTGTGCAATAGCAAGTCTTTTCAATTGCACAGTATTGCGCAATGGCAAGAAATATTTAATTGCACAATATTGTGAAATAGCAAATTTTTTTTTAATTAGAGTTATCTTTCTTTGTCCAGAATAGTAAGCAAGAAATATCTAATTGCAAAATATTGTGCAATAGCAAGATTTTTTTTTAATTGGAGTTATCTTTCTTTGTCCAGAATCAACTTAAATCTTTGTTATATACAATATACAATGTATATTCACTTTTTAGCTCACCTGGCCCGAAGGGCCAAGTGAGCTTTTCTCATCACTTGGCGTCCGTCGTCCGTCGTCGTCGTCGTCGTCCGTCGTCGTTAACTTTTACAAAAATCTTTTTGGAATTTTGGGTCCTCAATGCTCTTCAACTTTGTATTTGTTTGGCTTTTTTAACGATTTTGATCTGAGCGTCACTGATGAGTCTTATGTAGACGAAACGCGCGTCTGGCGTATAAAATTATAATCCTGGTATTTTTTATAACTATTAGGAGTTATTGCCCTTTATAGTCAATTTTTAACCATTTTTCGTTAATTAAAGTAATCTTTTACAAAAATCTTCTCCTCTGAAACTACTTGGCCAAATTAATCCAAACTTGGCCACAATCATCTTTGGGGTATCTAGTTTAAAAAATGTGTGGCGTGACCCGGTCAACCAACCAAGATGGCCGCCACGGCTAAAAATAGAACATAGGGGTAAAATGCAGTTTTTGGCTTATAACTCAAAAACCAAAGCATTTTGAGGAAATCTGACATGGGATAAAAATGTTTATCAGGTCAAGATCTATCTGCCCTAAAATTTTCAGATGAATCGGTCAATCGGTTGTTGGGTTGCTGCCCCTGAATTGGTAATTTTGAGGAAATTTTGCTGTTTTTGGTTATTATCTTGAATATTATTATAGATAGAGATAAACTGTAAACAGCAATAATGTTCAGCAAAGTAAGATCTACAAATAAGTCAACATGACCAAAATGGTCAGTTGACCCGTTTAGGAGTTATTGCCCTTTATAGTCAATTTTTAACCATTTTTCGTAAATTAAAGTAATCTTTTACAAAAATCTTCTCCTCTGAAACTACTTGGCCAAATTAATCCAAACTTGGCCACAATCATCTTTGGGGTATCTAGTTTAAAAAATGTGTGGCGTGACCTGGTCAACCAACCAAGATGGCCGCCACCGCTAAAAATAGAACATAGGGGTAAAATGCAGTTTTTGGCTTATAACTCAAAAACCAAAGCATTTTGAGGAAATCTGACATGGGATAAAAATGTTTATCAGGTCAAGAACTATCTGCCCTGAAATTTTCAGATGAATCGGTCAATCGGTTGTTGGGTTGCTGCCCCTGAATTGGTAATTTTGAGGAAATTTTGCTGTTTTTGGTTATTATCTTGAATATTATTATAGATAGAGATAAATTGTAAACAGCAATAATGTTCAGCAAAGTAAGATCTACAAATAAGTCAACATGACCAAAATGGTCAGTTGACCCCTTTAGGAGTTATTGCCCTTTATAGTCAATCTTTAACCATTTTTCATAAATCTAAGTAATCTTTTACAAAATCTCCACTGAAACTACTAGGCCACAATCATCTTTGGGGTATCTAGTTTGAAAAATGTGTCCGATGACCTGGCCATTCAACCAAGATGGCCGCCACGGCTAAAAATAGAACATAGGGGTAAAATGCAGTTTTTTGCTTATAACTATGAAACCAAAGCATCTAGAGCAAATCTGACAAGAAGTTAAATTGTTAATCAAGTCAATATCTATCTGCCCTGAATTTTTCAGATGAATTGGACAACTGGTTGTTGGGTTGCTGCCCTCCAATTGGTAATTTTTAAAGAAATTTTGCCGTTTTTGGTTATCTTGAATACTATTATAGATAGCGATAAACTGTAAACAGCAATAATGTTCAGCAAAGTAAGATCTACAAATAAGTCAACATGACCTAAATGGTCAATTGACCCCTTAAGGAGTTATTGCCCTTTATAGTCAATTTTTAACAATTTTCATTAATTTGGTAAATTTATGTAAATTTTTACCAAATATAGTTCTCTGTTACTAATGGGCAAAGTTCATGATAGATATAATTGTAAGAAGCAAAATCGTTCAGTAAAGTAAGAACTTCAAACACATCACCATCACCAAAATACAATTTTGTCATGAATCCATTTGTGTCCTTTGTTTAATATGCACATAGACCAAGGTGAGCGACACAGGCTCTTTAGAGCCTCTAGTTACTACCAACTGATAAATTAAAATAATTTTAACCATTCAGTGATAACAAGCAGTTTTTTACATCTTAATATTTTATGATGTATTTAAATGAGTAGTTATTGTTGCAATAGCAAGAAATCTTCAATTGCACAGTATTGTGCAATAGCAAATATTTTCAATTGCACAGTATTGCGCAATAGCAAGAAATCATCAATTGCACAGTATTGTGCAATAGCAAGAAATATCTAATTGCACAATAGAAAAAAATTTCAATTTGGAGTTATCTTTCTTTGTCCAGAATAGCAGTTGAATCAACTTAAATCATTGTATTATACAATATACAATGTATATTCACTACCAACTGATAAATTAAAACAATCTTTACTGTTCAGTGATTACACGCACTTTATTTTACATTTTGATATTTTATGATGTATTTAAATGAGTAGTTATTGTTGCAAACTCCATCAGAAATTTGAATTGAGATCAGTTTTGGAAAAAGGGAAAGGGGATGTGAAAAAAAATGGGGGAGGGGGGGGGGGGGGGGGGGGAGGGGTTAAATTTTTCTCATTTCCGATTTTATAAATAAAAATAAAATTTCTTCAAACATTTTTTTGAGAGGATTAATATTCGACAGGATAGTGAATTGCTCGAAGGCAAAAAAATATTTTAAGTTCATTAGACCACATTCATTCTGTGTCCGAAACCTATGCTGTGTCAACTATTTAATCACAATCCAAATTTAGAGCTGAATCCAGCTTGAATGTTGTGTCCATACTTGCCCCAACTGTTCAGGGTTCAAGCTCTGCGGTCGTATAAAGCTGCGCCCTGTGGAGCATCTGGTTTTATCTAAAAGGATTTTTTTTTCTTTTACAGATATTGCTTAAAAGGACATGGTTTTATAGAAGTGCATGTGGACATTGATTAATTTCAGTTGAAGGTATGTAACTGAAGGTTGTCTGCAAAATTAATCTAGGTCGCACCAATTAAATGTCGGAAGAAAAAATACAAAAATAGAGCTTTTAAAAGAAAGAAAAAAATACTGATTTTCTATTGCACTTGAGCAGATGTTGCTTAATACATATTTCATCTCACTTTCTATTGTGTTGCATACTATGCCGCAGTTATCCTACGCATATATATGTATATATAGATGTTCATTTCTGTATCACATTTTTGGTGTTTTTCTTCATAGACAGAACAAATTATTTTAGTAATTCTTTAAATAAATAACAAAACCACAAAATAATTTCCTCGTTTGGAAAATTAAAATCTGAGGCAAATGATGAAAATAGATGAACAAAAAAACAAAAAAGACCAAAACGGATTTTTTTTTTAAATTGATTTGATGATAAAAGGCGACAGGCGTATGTATCATGCACTCATGGCAGAGCTCTTTATCAAATTTTAATATGTTGCTGATGACGAAGTTGAGGTCAAGTTCGATATTGGTGATTTTCACTTTATTAAACCGTTTTTGTCCTTTGATAACTTGGACAATGACACATAATTGGACCATGACACATAATATCCTCTCAGTGAATTAACTTTTTAATCGAATAATCAATGCTCTTTAAATTTTAATATGTTGTTATCTAGTGATTATACGACCAACCGCAAAAAAATTAATTTTTTTGCGTCTTATAATAGTATGTCGTCGTCGTCGTCCGAAGAAGCATGTAGTTTCCGTACAATAACTTAATATTTTTTGAATGGATCTATATAAATTTTTACC
This sequence comes from Mytilus edulis, assembly GCF_963676685.1. Taxonomy (NCBI): domain Eukaryota; kingdom Metazoa; phylum Mollusca; class Bivalvia; order Mytilida; family Mytilidae; genus Mytilus; species Mytilus edulis. Next base: position 26,821,542 of record NC_092352.1, on the reverse strand, counting down.
AGAAGGTTCAATACCACTAAAGAAAGGTTGGGATTGATTTTGGGGGTTATGGTCACAATAGTGAAGGAATTAGGGGCCAAAAAGGGGCCCAAAATAAGCATTTTTGTAGTTTTCAAACAATAACCTGTGTTTAAGCGTATGAATCTCTCTGAAATTATACCACAAGTTTCCATACCATGAAGGGATTGTTAGTTATGACTTTGGGGGGGGGGGAGGGGTTATTGATCTTAATGTTATGGAATTAGGGGCAAAAAAGGGGAAAAACTTGGTTTTTCTGGTCAATGGACAATTAAGACAATTTAAAAGCAGTGTAAGGGAGGTAATTCAAAAACAGTTAACATACAAAGTTGGTATGTTCGCATTTACCGCCCTTACACTACTTGTAAATAATGTATAAAGAAATGTCAGGTTTTTGACTAATTGCAAAAAAAAAAGGGGGGGTGGTAGTAGTTTTCATATTTTCCCCAAAATTTTTTGAAAACTTTGAAGAAGTTCATTGCACAATATTGCATAATAGATTTGTAAGATCTTGACATTTGTTTTGTGTCAGAAACTCATATTATGTCAAGAATTTTATCACAATCCAAGTTTTGAGCTGTATCAAGCTTGAATATTGTGTCCATACTTGCCCCAACTGTTCAGGGTTCGACCTCTACGGTCATATTAAGCTGCGCCCTGCGGAGCACCTGGTTACAAATAGTGTTGATTTTCATGTTCAATCAATATGCTTTTCACATTTTATTCTGTTGTAAGTGATGACAAAATTGATTTCCAGTTCAATATTGCCGATTTTCATATTTATCGTTCAGGAGTTATAGTTCTTGATAGTTTGGAAAATAGTTTCAGAACGTAGCAGGTGAAACAAGCTGGCAATTGACAGGATATTTTTTGTCTGTCTGATCACTTAATTTAGTTTTGATTAACATACAGATAACTATCAAAATCCAGTTACAGCATTTTTCAAATTTAGATATGTTGTTTTCTGTGACAAAATACAGGTCAGGTTTAATTTTCACGATTTTAGCGTTTTTTGTTGTTGATTATTTGCCGTCCTTTTTAGTAGCCACAATTGGTACTTGTTATGTGTTTGAGTTACTTCCCTTTGCAAAGAAATGGTTAATTATGTATAATGTCAAAAGTTTTCACCTGTTATCAGGTTACAAAACATGTGGTAAATATCTTATCACACAATTATAATTGGAGTCACAGACTTAATGACCCATTTATAGGCATTATGTTTTCTGGTCTGTGCGTCCTTTCGTCCGTCCGTCTGTCCCGCTTCAGGTTGAAGTTTTTGGTCGAGGTAGTTTTTGATGAAGTTGAAGTCCAATCAACCTGAAATTTGGCACACATGTTCCCAATAATATGATCTTTCTAATTGTAATTCCAAATTAGATATTTTACTTCATTTTCAAGGTCAACTGAACATGGAAAATTATAGTGCGGATTGGGCATCCGTGTACTATGTACACGTTCTTGTTTTGAAACATTTCTGTTTCCGAAGTGTTGATGATTAGAAGTTTATAAGTAGGACTGTATAAATAAAGTTAGAAATTTACTGTCCACTATTAGACATTTTGCAGATAATTAATGCAGATATTTAAAAGACTTTGTAATAATGATTAATAAAATTTTGGATTTTTTTTCTGTTCTTTTGTAAATTATTTGAAGCATTTTGTGGTAGGTTTGTTTGTTATTCTGTATAAACTCATTTCTGAATGCTATTCATGTTATTATTTTTTTTGATGAATTGAACTTCTTTAAAAACTAAGCTTATAAGTTATATTGCCTTTTATTAAACATATTTAGATTTCTGATTTTGGGCCCTAGTTGGTCCAAATCAGGGTCCAAAATTAAACTTTGTTTGATTTCACCATAAATTGAATGTATTATATATATAAGGTTTTTTAAATGCTGATTCTACAAAATCAGTTTGAAACGTTGATGGTTGATACAGAATGGAATGGTTTATGGATTAGCTACCTAAAGACATTTCTAGCGTCAATGAAAAATGGGTACGAATACATGTCCAGCGTATAAATACATTTGATTATCATCTCTATACTGATTTTCTGAATCACGGTAACTTTACTCTATTTCCACATTTATCATACAAATACGCACACTGGAGTAATAGTTTTAGTCTTAAAGTTTATTCGGAATAAGCGTATATTTATATAAGTCTGTCATGTCCAAATAATCATAGGAATCTATGGAAGTTATTCCAATATTGGCTGTGACTGTCTGAGTATTGTTGTGAGAGTTAATTACCCACCTTAGATTTCTGATCATGGGCTATTAGCAGGTCCAAATACCTGATTCAGTAAGTATGATCGACTGAATACTGGTGATAAAGCATGCACTGTTGCAGCGAACTAGACAGGACTGTGAATGTCACGATTTGTACTTCTGATGCAAGTTATGTTTCCTCGCTTCGAGGGGCGTGCCCTTCGAGGGAAACATGACATGTTGAGGGTGAACAAATCGTCATGTTTGGTTCATTGCAAGGGTCTTTGAATGCTTTTATCATATCGAAATTATCACTCCTTAAAGATGGCCGCTTTTCGATGTTCAGTTAATGATTATGGTTATTGAGAATGGAAACGGGGAATGCGAAAAGAGAGTCGGACAACAACTCGGCCAAAGATTAGAAAAGACAAAGACCACCAATGGGTCTTCACAGCAACGAAAAACCACGCACCCGAAACTGGCGTTATATTAAAAATGATTGAAATGTTACCGGGCATTTTACATAGTAGTTTTAAAGCGTATGAAATGAGGGATACGCATTGAGACTTCTGATGCTTAACAAACTCTAAAAATGATTTTGCCTCCAGAAAAGTGCTTCCGACATATAAACGCATAAAGTGTTATTTTCAAATCTCGTTATCTAAGCAGAGATCTTGAGTATTTCAACTCTCAAATATTGAAACTATACTGAGAAATAGTAATAGTAAGCAAGGTGTAGACTGCATCACATTAGACCTAGGAGATAAGCGACCTACATTACATACTGGAACGATTGTGATTTCATAGATACATTTGATGTAACCGTCAGTCGAAGAAAAAAACCCAGTTACATGTATATAAATAAAGATGGTTTGGTGGACACTAGGATGACCAGAACAGCAGATTTAGTGTGGACGTATATATCTCCTATGCAACAGCAGATGATTTCCAGATTACCATTATACAGTCAAATAGAAAAAGGAACGATATGTCGGCTATGCGTATTTGTAGCAGATAGTACATTAAGTGATTTCTTTAAAGTGATTTCCATTTAAAAAAATACATGAAATCGATATAAACTAAAGAGAAGATTTTTAAAGACGAAACTTCCTTAAAACTGTTCAACGGTAGGAAAGTAATGCATTACATTACGTACGTCATTTGTTATAACTACTGCCAGTATTTGCATTTAAGATCGAATCTATTTGTCCTTCTTGGAACTTGTGATTTTCTAGAACCGTTGTATACTGCCTGATGAAAACATAATTTATTTCCTATATCAGTAAAGCAATGATTTAAAAGCTAACATATTCTAACAACTGCACAACGTACCTTGATAAAACAAGATTGAAACACCAAATAAAGACAACCAATCTTAATTATCAAATAAACTACGCATCACAACCTTTGTTTTGTTATGTCACCGCCGTAGGGGGCATACCATTTTACCCATGCTCGTCTGAACTTCGGTACGCTCCGAAATGGGTTAAGTTTAGTTTGTTGCAACCAAATTTTATAAAACATACGAAAAGCTTATAACAAGAAAACATCGATGAAGTTTGAATTTTGGTTGCGTTACTTTGGCCTTTTCAGAGTTGTGCCCGTATACAACTGAAAAAATGCTGATTTTTTTTTCGTTTCCGTTCTCTAATTTTATTTTGCCTCAACCAAATGTTATGAAAAAAACATCACTTTTACTGATCTGTAGAGTTTTACCCTTTACAAATGGAAAAAATGCTGAATTTTTCGTTTCGGTTTTTATACGCCCGGGACGGGACGTATTATGGTATACCGTTGTCCGTCCGTCCGTCTGTCCGTCCGCCCGTCTGTCCGTCGTCCACACTTCGGACAATAACTAAAAAACGCTTTCACTAATTTCCATGAAACTTAAGTGAATTGTTTATATCTATTGACGTAAGCTCCCTTTCGTTTTTTTTTAAATTCAGATTTTAGGTTTTGGATTTATGGGGCTTTATTCATAAAAAAGGGGGGATTTTTAACACTTCGGACAATAACTCAAAAAGGCTTTCACCAATGTCCATGAAACTTTGGTGAATTGTTTATATCTATTGACGTAAGCTCCCTTTCGTTTTTTTTTAATTTCAGATTTTAAGTTTTGGATTTATGGGGCTTTATTCATAAAAAAAGAGGGATTTTCAACACTTCGGACAATTACTCAAAAAGGCTTTCACTAATGTCCATGAAACTTTGGTGAATTGAATATATCTATTGATGTAAGCTCCCTTTCAATTTTTATAAATTTCAGATTTTAAGTTTTGGATTTATGGGGCTTTATTCATAAAAAAGGGGGATTTTTAACACTTCTGACAATAACTCGAAAAGGCTTTCACCAATGTCCATGAAACTTTGGTGAATTGTTTATATCTATTGATGTAAGCTCCCTTTCAATTTTTATAAATTTCAAATTTTAAGTTTTGGATTTATGGGGCTTTATTCATAAAAAAGGGGGATTTTTAACACTTCGGACAATAACTCAAAAAGGCTTTCACCAATGTCCTTGAAACTTTGGTGAATTGTTTATTTCTTTTGATGTAAGCTCCCTTTCAGATTTTACATTTCCGTGTTATGAATTTTAATGCTTAAAAAAGGAGGGATTTTCCAATAAAAGACAAGTTAAAAGAGCAACGGGCGTATCATGCGCTAAAGCGCAGCCCTTTATTTAACTTAAGTTTGACTATAAACCCGATGTTGTTAAACTTATACACAATGCTTATTACCACAAAAACCAGAACAAGTACAAATTAGGGTAGCGTCAGTTTAACGCTTCTTCAGTTATGTCACTTTATAACGTTCAATGCAAGAGGAGGCATCATCTGTGTCCCATGATCACATTCCCCATTTATTTTCATATAATTAGGGTCAAAGAAAGATAATCCAATTTTAATATATTTTTTTTTAATATGTTTCTCACCTTGGTACAATACAAAATGAATGATAAAAGCAATATTTGTCCTCGTGGTGTGTAATGATTAATGCAATATATATTTAAGGAACCAGTCATAAAACATATTTAAAACTATACATATCAGTGTTTAAGATATACATGAAATATTTTAAACTGCATCATATTTATCAATAGCGTTGGAGATAAAAAGATAACGACAAAGATAGTCTTAAGGATTTCAAGTGCATTGAAAGAAAACAAAATGACGAAAAGAATAGTTTGTCAGATTAGAAGAACGTTCGTCTGTAATGCCCACTTGTTATATCGTACGTGTTATGGACATTCAAACTGTGGGAGTCGCCAAAGGTTCTATATGCCTAAACAAAAAAAATACGAATAACTGACAGAGGACTAAATCTTGTGTGTCGATTTAAATGTTGAATAATAATCTTTTTTTTTTTTTTTTATCATGCACCTGCATGTTCTTTAATTTCTTATTCAATTAAATTCCCATTGGAAGGCCTCTGACAGATTGAGTAAGCGTAAATCGCTGTTATCGATAGCCGATGACAAACAAGTTAAAGGTAAATGATTCAGTATTATTACCAACATAAATATTGCGGTTGTTTACTACGCTGCTATGAAAATGATTCTATCACAGTACTGCACGTGTTCGGTATTTTTTTCATATGACCAATACAATTCCAAATATGTTGTTTGTATTTTATTTTATTTGGGGAAAATGTTCTTGTTAAACTTAATCAATATTCCCTGACAGTTGGTTGAACAGGACTTATTTGCTAGAGAAAGAACACTAGAGGAAAGAAATTAATGATAGTTTACACCGTTTTTATACGACCGCAAAATTTGAAAAAATGTTCGTCGTATATTGCTATCACGTTTGCGTCGTCGTCGTCGTCGCCGTCCGAATACTTTTAGTTTTCGCACTCTAACTTTAGTAAAAGTGAATGGAAATCTATGAAATTTTAACACAAGGTTTATGACCACAAAAGGAAGGTTGGTATTGATTTTGGGAGTTTTGGTCCCAACATTTTAGGAATTAGGGGCCAAAAAGGGCCCAAATAAGCATTTTCTTGGTTTTCGCACTATAACTTTAGTTTAAGTTAAAAGAAATCTATGAAATTTTGACACAAGGTTTATGACCACAAAAGAACGGTTGGGATTGATTTTGGGAGTTTTTGGTTTCAACAGTTTAGGAATTAGGGGCCAAAAAAGGGCTCAAATAAGCATTATTCTTGGTTTTCGCACAATAACTTTAGTTTAAGTAAATAGAAATCAATGAAATTTAAACACAATGTTAATGACTACAAAAGAAAGGTTGGTATTGATTTTGGGAGTTTAGATCCCAACAGTTTAGGAATTGGGGGCCAAAAAGGGACCCAAATAAGCATTTTTCTTGGTTTTCGCACCATAACGTTAGTATAAGTAAATAGAAATCTATGAAATTTAAATACAAGGTTTATGACCATAAAAGGAAGGTTGGTATTGATTTTGGGAGTTTTGGTCCCAACAGAATAAGGGGCCCAAAGGGTCCAAAATTAAACTTTGTTTGATTTCATCAAAATTGAATAATTGGGGTTCTTTGATATGCCGAATCTAACTGTCATGACTGTGTTTGTAGATTCTTAACTTTTGGTCCCGTTTTCAAATTGGTCTACATTAAGGTCCAAAGGGTCCAAAATTAAACTTAGTTTGATTTTGACAAAAAATGAATCAGTTAGGTTCTTTGATATGCTGAATCTAAAAATGTACTTAGATTCTTGATTATTGGCCCAGTTTTCAAGTTGGTCCAAATCGGGGTCCAAAATAAAACTTTGTTTGATTTCATCAAAAATTGAATAAATGGGGTTCTTTGATATACCAAATCTAACTGTGTATGTAGATTCTTCATTTTTGGTCCTGTTTTCAAATTGGTCTACACTAAAGTCCAAAGGGTCCAAAATTAAACTTAGTCTGATTTGAACAAAAATTGAAATCTTGGGGTTCTTTGATATGCTGAATCCAAAAATGTACTTAGATTTTTGGGGAAAGACGGCTTCAAGCCGTCAATCCCCTATGGGGTTGACCAGAGTGACACTCCCTCACATCATTCATTTTGTTTTTATACATGTTATAATGTGGAAAACCCCCCAACAAACCTTACTTAGATTGAAGAGAAGGAGACCCAGAAATAAATAGTTTGACTTTAAACACTTTTTTACACATTTCCCTTCTGCTTCTCACGAAACTATCGTATCTTGAACTCTCCTTTACACTATTTACGTTTATTTTACAATCCGGAAAAATTAGTATGACGAGATATTCTAAATATATCCAACCTACATTGTATTTTATAGTGACGTCATTCTTGGAAGAAGCAGGGATATCCTTCACAAGTTCACTGGTTATTTAAATCAATCTTAGAGATCGTGCACTAATAACAAATTGGTATTTGTTAAATCTAAACATAATATTGTTTACTGTAGATGATTTAAACATCAACATGCAATACTTTAATTTGTAGGTCAATAACTTTCAAAATAAACAAAGATCGTGGGGTTACATGAGACAGGGGAAAGAAACGATTTTATTACTTTTTTCGGGTCTCACTAATTAGAGACAAAAAGCGTCAAGAAGCGACAAGAAGCGTCAAAAAGACTATTTAGCGACAAGAAAAAAAAAATTCTTATTGTCGCTTCTTGTCGCTAAAATTCTTCTTGTCGCTAATTAGTGAGACCACTTTTTTCTGTAAAAATTCTGAGAATCTTCCTCCAATTCAGGAGCACCTCAATTGATGAGTTATCCACTAAAATAAAAGTTAATGTTTTTAAACACTTCAAATGTGACATTTCATTGGATAAGTAGTCTTCTATTAAAACTAAATGTTTGTGTACCTACATAATCATTGTAATGGTAAAAAAATAAATAATAAAAATTTGCATTTTGTAGTTTTAACATATTTATTATTTACAAATATTTCAAAATTAAGATTTGGAAACAAGCTTCACACAGTTTACATCACTCTTAATGGTTTTTTTTTTTATAAGTACCTGTTTCCCTGTGATGAAAGTTGTAACTCGGAATTTTAACAATGGAAATTTAAAACTGAATAGATTTTTCAGTCCACACTTTCTAAAGAAAAAACTTAAAAATCCAAGAGTACTGTCACAAAAAATGGAAAATGGCCCTAGCCTGCAGTTCAGTGATACACAATCAAGATTTCAAAAAATATTGTAGTTGTTGTGAAATGACAGAATTCAGTTGAGTTTTAGATAATTAGCTATCAACGTTAATCAAATGTTTAGATTTAGAAGATGCAAATCTCTTTCATTGGTCCAAATTGAATCCTAAACTAAGGAAATGAAATTACATAAACAACAATTGATTTCAATATTGTCAACCTTTCTACATGTTCTAGCTGTTCTCTTTTTCATTCTTCATATGAAAACTATCAAAAGATACCCCCCCCCCTTTTCCAAAAACATAATTAAATAGAAACAAGGGCCGTCTTTCCCCTTAGAGCTATTCAGCTCTTTGATTTTATTATGGGCCCAGTTTTCAAGTTGGTCCAAATCAGGATCCAAAATTATTATATTAAGTATTGTGCAATAGCAAGTCTTTTCAATTGCACAGTATTGCGCAATGGCAAGAAATATTTAATTGCACAATATTGTGAAATAGCAAATTTTTTTTTAATTAGAGTTATCTTTCTTTGTCCAGAATAGTAAGCAAGAAATATCTAATTGCAAAATATTGTGCAATAGCAAGATTTTTTTTTAATTGGAGTTATCTTTCTTTGTCCAGAATCAACTTAAATCTTTGTTATATACAATATACAATGTATATTCACTTTTTACTACCAACTGATAAATTAAAATAATTTTAACCATTCAGTGATAACAAGCAGTTTTTTACATCTTAATATTTTATGATGTATTTAAATGAGTAGTTATTGTTGCAAACTCCATTAGAAATTTTAATTGAGATTAGTTTTGGAATAAGGGAAAGGGGGATGTGATTAAAAAAATTGTGTTCAATTTTTCTCATTTGAAATTTCATAAATAAAAAAGAAAATTTCTTCAAACATTTTTTTGAGAGGATTAATATTCAACAGCATAGCTCTAAGAGAAAACAAAAATTTTAAGTTCATTAGAACACATTCATTCTGTGTCAGAAACCTATGCTGTGTCAACTATTTAATCACAATCCAAATTTAGAGCTGAATCCAGCTTGAATGTTGTGTCCATACTTGCCCCAACCGTTCAGGGTTCAACCTCTGCGGTCGTATAAAGCTACGCCCTGCGGAGCATCTGGTTTTATTTAATATCCCATTTGGTTTAATTTCATGTTAAAATCAACACAGGGGTTTGGTTGCTAACCAAATCCCTCCAAGAACCGTGCAATCAATGATTTTCAGATTTTAGTATAAATGTTTCTAATGACAAAGTCGAAGACAAGTTCGGTAATTGACGCATTTAGGTATCTTGGTCTCCGATCCTTTTGAAAAAGGGTACTTTATATGCCGTTGCCATTACTTCGTAATTGTTCAACAACTGCTTCTCAAATGTTAAAATATGCTGTTACTGGTGACAAATTGAAGGTCCAGTTCGATATTGATTATTTAAACTTATACTATTCGTGATTTTCCTTGGTAGTTTGGAAAAGTAAAAGTATTCCTGAATGGCCTGAATAGCCACGCCACGGGCAGCATAACCTGTAAAGACCGATCAGTGTTGTGTTTGCTGGAAGTTTAGGTATTCTATATATAATCTTTATAATAACCATGCTTATCATTTTCATTCAGACGCTTAATAATGCATCTTCATAATTCAAAACATATGGTCAAGGATTGATGTAATTTGTGGCAAAGATCGAAAACAGTGCAACCGAATTCATATTGTTATTGACTATTGAGCAATCTGGCCTCTTCTTTACACACAAAATTACAGTGAGTTGAACATACACCAATATTTTGTCAATTTTAAACAATTTAATAATGATAGTGCAATGCATATATGCTGCATACAATACAATATATAAGTTTATTTTTGAATTCCCTATTTAAAATGAAAGCAATCTTTACTTTGGTTCACAATCACTTTGACTTTAGCTGATCCTTCTGATTTTCCATTTTATTTATGAAATTCTGTGTCTTAGTGTCCTTTCACATATTCATTATAATATTTTTCAGCCAATGTCAATCGATTATACAATAATTCTATCAACTACGGGTAAAAATGCCGAAACAAATAAGATATAAAAATGAGATTTCAAACTTTCCCAAATCTACCGGTATATAAAAAAACAGCATTACGAAAATAATTGAAGATATCTTTCACATTTTAATTATACGTGGATACTTGGATAACCAAATAAAAAGAGTATATGCATTTTTTGTTCCACCTTAGCTCCTTTAAAACATCGAGTAGCGGCTTGTCAAATGTATCTTGTCTTTCCTTGAGATTTTACCAAAAATCAGCCCATGATACCCTAACACTGGTACATAACTAGAAATCAAAACAGGATGTTATTACAGACTTTTCGGTCCTAGCCACTGAAAATAAAAATAAATCAGAAATTATAGCTAAAGGAAATCATTAAAAAAAAACCCCAGAGATAATGATTCTTCTTCTTTGAGTTTCTAGCGATCCTTCAATTATTAAAGATTATTCGCCGGGCGTCGACTATAAAATTTATAATTTACACTAGCAAGAAAAAATCAAAAATAACTAAATCAAAAAATCAAAATAACGTATGTACATTTGAAAAATAAATTTTGATAAACTAGATTACGTAGAAGAGATATTTATTTTTCAAAGTATAAGATTCTAGTAGGAATGAAGGATTAAAATAACATCAATATTAATTAAGCATATTTGACCGCTTCATATCTGATGTGCCTATCGTTTCTCGGAATAAAAAAATGAATTTAAGTAGCTTGTAAATCTCCATTGCAAAAGTACGTATTTAATGATTTCAAAAGACGGTAAATTTTATATTTCCAATACGAATTGAGTCTTTTTGAATAAAAAAAATGTAATCTCATCGCACAGCTGTATGTAATACATTTTATGCCCCGCCGTAGCGGAGGGGCCATTCATTTAAACTTCCAAAACATTGGTTTCCGTTCTCAGTCTTACTTTAGTTTGCTTCAACCAAATGTTATGAATCTTGTACACAATGCTTATATCCACAAAACACACATCACGTTTGAATTTCGATGGAGTCATTTTAAGGTAAATGCAATCTAATACCTATGTTACTGACGTGATATCTAAATCTTCCAAGGCTTATCACTACCTTTTTGATACACAACATATAGTGCATTGATCATTAAATTCTATACATCCTATCCATGAATTTTTATACGACCGCAAAATTTGAAAAAATTTTCGTCGTATATTGCTATCACGTTGGCGTCAGCGTCGTCGTCGTCGTCGTCGTCGTCGTCGTCGTCCGGCGTCCGGCGTCCGAATACTTTTAGTTTTCGCACTCTAACTTTAGTAAAAGTGAATGGAAATCTATGAAATTTTAACACAAGGTTTATGACCACAAAAGAAAGGTTGGTATTGATTTTGGGAGTTTTGGTCCCAACATTTTAGGAATTAGGGGCCAAAAAGGGCCCAAATAAGCATTTTCTTGGTTTTCGCACTATAACTTTAGTTTAAGTTAATAGAAATCTATGAAATTTTGACACAAGGTTTATGACCACAAAAGAAAGGTTGGGGTTGATTTTGGGAGTTTTGGTTCCAACAGTTTAGGAATTAGGGGCCAAAAAAGGGCCCAAATAAGCATTATTCTAGGTTTTCGCACAATAACTTTAGTTTAAGTAAATAGAAATCAATGAAATTTAAACACAATGTTTATGACCACAAAAGGAAGGTTGGTATTGATTTTGGGAGTTTTGGTCCTAACAGTTTAGGAATAAGGGGCCCAAAGGGTCCAAAATTGAACTTTGTGTGATTTCATCAAAAATTGAATAATTGGGGTTCTTTGATATGCCGAATCTAACTATGTATGTAGATTCTTAACTTTTGGTCCCGTTTTCAAATTGGTCTACATTAAGGTCCAAAGGGTCCAAAATTAAACTTAGTTTGATTTTAACAAAAATTGAATCCTTGGGGTTCTTTGATATGCTGAATTTAAAAATGTACTTAGATTTTTAATTATTGGCCTAGTTTTCAAGTTGGTCCAAATGGGGGTCTAAAATTAAACTTTGTTTGATTTCATCAAAAATTGAATAAATGGGTTCTTTGATATGCAAAATCTAACTGTGTATGTAGATTCTTAATTTTTGGTCCAGTTTTCAAATTGGTCTACATTAAGGTCCAAAGGGTCCAAAATTAAACTAAGTTTGATTTTAACAAAAATTAAATTCTTGGGCTTATTTGATATGCTTTATCTAAATATGTACTTTGATTTTTGATTATGGGCCCAGTTTTCAAGTTGGTCCAAATCAGGGTTCCATATGAAATATTGTGCAATAGCAAGAAATTTTCAATTGCACAGTATTGCACAATAGCAAGAAATATCTAATTGCACAATATTGTGCAATAGCAATTAATTTTCAATTGGAGTTATCTTTCTTTGTATAGAATAGTAGTTGATAATATATGTTGGAAATTTGCCAGACATGACTATGATGTCATTTTCTATTTTTATTTGCCAATAACTTTATGTAAATGACTTCATTGGAAATTTGCCAATATAAAATGTTGCTGATGAAGCTTTTTTTCCTTATCTTATCTAAAATGTTTTTATACGACCGCAAATTTTGAAAAAATTTTCGTCGTATATTGCTATCACGTTGGCGTCGGCGTCGTCGTCGTCGTCGTCGTCGTCGTCGTCGTCGTCCGGCGTCCGAATACTTTTAGTTTTCGCACTCTAACTTTAGTAAAAGTGAATGGAAATCTATGAAATTTTAACACAAGGTTTATGACCACAAAAGGAAGGTTGGTATTGATTTTGGGAGTTTTGGTCCCAACATTTTAGGAATTAGGGGCCAAAAAGGGCCCAAATAAGCATTTTCTTGGTTTTCGCACTATAACTTTAGTTTAAGTTAATAGAAATCTATGAAATTTTGACACAAGGTTTATGACCACAAAAGAACGGTTGGGATTGATTTTGGGAGTTTTGGTCTCAACAGTTTAGGAATTAGGGGCCAAAAAAGGGCCCAAATAAGCATTATTCTTGGTTTTCGCACAATAACATTAGTTTAAGTAAATAGAAATCAATGAAATTTAAACACAATGTTAATGACTACAAAAGGAAGGTTGGTATTGATTTTGGGAGTTTAGGTCCCAACAGTTTAGGAATTAGGGGCCAAAAAGGGACCCAAATAAGCATTTTTCTTGGTTTTCGCACCATAACGTTAGTATAAGTAAATAGAAATCTATGAAATTTAAACACAAGGTTTATGACCATAAAAAAAAGGTTGGGTTTGATTTTGGGAGTTTTGGTCCCAACATAATAAGGGGCCCAAAGGGTCCAAAGGGTCCAAAATTAAACTTTTGTTTGATTTCATCAAAATTGAATAATTGGGGTTCTTTGATATGCTGAATCTAACTGTCATGACTGTGTATGTAGATTCTTAACTTTTGGTCCCGTTTTCATATTGGTCTACGTTAAGGTCCAAAGGGTCCAAAATTAAACTTAGTTTGATTTTGACAAAAAATGAATCAGTTAGGTTCTTTGATATGCTGAATCTAAAAATGTACTTAGATTCTTGATTATTGGCCCAGTTTTCAAGTTGGTCCAAATCGGGGTCCAAAATTAAACTTTGTTTGATTTCATCAAAAATTGAATAAATGGGGTTCTTTGATATACCAAATCTAACTGTGTATGTAGATTCTTCATTTTTGGTCCTGTTTTCAAATTGGTCTACACTAAAGTCCAAAGGGTCCAAAATTAAACTTAGTCTGATTTTAACAAAAATTGAAATCTTGAAGTTCTTTGATATGCTGAATCCAAAAATGTACTTAGATTTTTTATTATGGGCCCAGTTTTCAAGTTGGTCCAAATCAGGATCTAAAATTATTATATTAAGTATTGTGCAATAGCAAGTCTTTTCAATTGCACAGTATTGCGCAATGGCAAGAAATATCTAATTGCACAATATTGTGAAATATCAAATTTTTTTTTAATTAGAGTTATCTTTCTTTGTCCAGAATAGTAAGCAAGAAATATCTAATTGCAAAATATTGTGCAATAGCAAGATTTTTTTTTTAATTGGAGTTATCTTTCTTTGTCCAGAATCAACTTAAATCTTTGTTATATACAATATACAATGTATATTCACTTTTTACTACCAACTGATAAATTAAAATAATCTTTACCATTCAGTGATAACAAGCAGTTTTTTTTACATCTTAATATTTTATGATGTATTTAAATGAGTAGTTATTGTTGCAAACTCCATTAGAAATTTTAATTGAGATTAGTTTTGGAATAAGGGAAAGGGGGATGTGATTAAAAAAATTGGGTTCAATTTTTCTCATTTGAAATTTCATAAATAAAAAAGAAAATTTCTTCAAACATTTTTTTGAGAGGATTAATATTCAACAGCATAGTGAATTGCTCTAAGAGAAACAAAAATTTTAAGTTCATTAGAACACATTCATTCTGTGTCAGAAACCTATGCTGTGTCAACTATTTAATCACAATCCAAATTTAGAGCTGAATCCAGCTTGAATGTTGTGTCCATACTTGCCCTAACCGTTCAGGGTTCAACCTCTGCGGTCGTATAAAGCTACGCCCTGCGGAGCATCTGGTTAGATAATGTATGTTGGACATTTGCCAGACATGACTATGATGTCATTTTCTATTTTTATTTGCCAATAACTTTATGTAAATAACTTCATTGGAAATTTGCCAATATAAAATGTTGCTGATGAAGTTTTTTTTATTGTTTTATACAATAAACAATGTATATTAACTTTTACTACCAACCAATCTTTACCATTCAGTGATAACAAGCACTTTATTTTACATTTTAATATTTTATGATGTATTTAAAAGAGTAGTTATTGTTGCAAACTCCATTAGAAATTTGAATTGATATCAGTTTTGGAAAAAGGGAAACGGGGATGTGAAAAAAAGGGGGGGGGGGTTAAATTTTTCTCATTTCAGATTTCATAAATAAAAAGAAAATTTCTTCAAAAATTTTTTTGAGAGGATTAATATTCAACAGCATAGTGAATTGCTCAAAGGCAAAAAAAAACTTTTAAGTTCATTAGACCACATTCGTTCTGTGTCAGAAACCTATGCTGTGTCATGATCAACTATTTAATTTTAGATTTAAAAAGTTTGAAGAAGAAATCTATAATTGATTTGTAAAATCTTGACATTTGTTTTGTGTAAAAAAAAACCATGTAATGTCAAAAATTTGATCACAATCCAAATTCAGAGCTGTATCACGCTTGAATGTTTTGTCCATACTTGCCCCAACTGTTCAGGGTTCGACCTCTGCGGTCGTATAAAGCTGCGCCCTGCGGAGCACCTGGTTCATTGTAATATATGCTCAGATACTCAAGTCATACAACAATATTACACCTGTCAAGTAAATAACATAACTTTTGCAAGGTGCAGGAATTTAAAATCTGTTCTTAAAGTTTAAATGATGTCATTGTTAAAGTCATCTTTAAAAATTAGAGTTATCTCCCATTGTCCAGAATAGTTGAATCAATTTATTGACAATGCAATATTTAATTTGACGTCCCACTGATTAATTAACGCAATCCTACCGTTCTGTGCTTACAAACACTTTGAATGATTACCGTTCTATGCTTACAAGCACTTTGAATGATTACCGTTCTAGAGTTATGCACCTTTACAAATGGAGAAAGTGTTGAATTTTGTTTCCGCCTCTTGAGTTTACCTCAACCAAATGTTATAAAACTTATTCACAATGCTTAATACCACAACGCACAGATCAAATTTGAATTTCGGTGGCGTCACATTTATCAAGTCAGGAATAGGACAGTTGTTATCCATTCGTTTGATGTGTTTGAGCTTTTGATTTTGCCATTTGATTAGAGACTTTTGGTTTTGCATTTTCCTCGCAGTTCAGCATTTTTGTGATTTTACTTTTAACCGTTTGAGACTCGTTTTCGTTTCCTTACTATAGTTTGTCCCAACCAAATGGTATGAAACATATACACAATGCTTATTACCACAAAACACAGATCTATGGAGCTTGAATTTCGGTGGCAAGTTGTATGTAAGCGGGGGATTCATCTGTATCCATGGGGACACATTCCCCATTTACCTTTAAAATATCATTTCGAAAAACCACGTAATCAGTGAAGCATCCATTGTTAAAGTGTTTATCCTTAATTTGATTGTCTGTATTCCCTGCGACAAACATCTCAGAAGGCAATACATAGGGATTCCAATCTCAGAATGCAATACATAGGGATTCTAATCACCAACGACGGCGTAAACTAGTAATGTTAAAGCATTATATTTCTGGGGACGTTTATTCTCTACCAGATATAATTAAATTTCCATTGTCCTCGACGAATTTTTTAATGATTCAACGACTGTCCCGAAATTTTATAGATTTTTTGTCCTGTGAATACCTCGCTAATAAAATCATAAAAATATCTAGTATATCTATCTATAATACTAAAATGACGAGGTCCAATTTGTCAGCCGTCATCACGTAAAAACAATGAATCAAAGAATTCAACTTTATATATAACTAATATAGTACAATCCTGTTGATTAAAAATTGCACCACTCCAGACCCTTTTGTTTTCCACATAATTAATATTACCAATAATTAAGAAGTTCCGGGTCGAATCCGATACCGATACCAATAGTATATTAACCTGTTACCCATTACCTTATCTGTACGTTCCGCATCTGACAGGCGGAGCACCAAACGCTGTATTTAGGATTTTGCTATATACACGGTTCGTCATCACAGGGTTGACACTACTAAATTCATGACTTTATCAAATGACAATACCAATACTAAAATAAGGCTCACGCATAGTTATATTCTTTAATTCAGTCACAGACCCGCGATATCACGGGTGTGTTCTAGTATATTTGTATTATTCAAGGTATACATATCCGATACTGCATTTCTTGTATAAGTGATCAAGGTTATGTTTTCGTGATTAAGTCTATATCTGAGATACTGTAAGGAATAGATTTTTGGTGTGGACTGACAAAGATGTACTTGTTGTGGATTGATTAAAAGATGTATATATCCGACTTGCAGGATTAACCTGACCTTGACCTCATTTTCATGGTACATAGAATAATGTTTTTTCCTTTTGTTAGTTTATGAGATACTATAAGCATTAGGTCATATATATGTTTTGTATATGGAATGATTATGATGTGTTTATATGACCTTGACCTCATTTTGATGGTTTATCGGTCCAAGTAACTTTTTTTGTGGTTTGTAGTCTGTTGTGTAATTTAAGCAAATCATATGACCACTATGTTAAGTGTGTGGAATCGTTGTAGTTTCAGTGCACCTTTCTGTCTAGCAGGGTTCATTTGACATGGACCACATTTTCATAGACTGTGTGCGATACTGCCGGTAGTAAAATATAAGTTCAATCATGACAAACTAAAGCAGGCGAGACATTGCAGATGGTACTCTTGTTTATTAACAAATATATAGATTTTAAAAAGTTGCTTTCGAGAAATCATTGCCTAGTTAATAATGCAGTTATCCTCCATCGACCAGAACTGAATCGTCTAATGGGGAGGCTGCTGATTTTCTATATAAACAACATAAGGGTCAATAATGTTATAATGTAACTTATAGGGTAAGATGAATACAGGATTTAAAAAAGGGGTTTGAGGGCATAAACCATATACATAACTCCATTTAGGGGACCGCCCGCAATGCCCGCTGAAATTGCCCACTGAAATTTACATTTAGCACAGTTCATAATACATCACAAGAATATTAAGAGTACAAGACGTAATGTACAAATCATGTAGTTGCAGAGTCCACTCTCTTCAGTGTCCTGATTTTTTGTCGAGCCTGCAACTTTTGTTGCAGAAAGCTCGACATAGGGATAGTGATCCGGCGGCGGCGGTGTTAGCTCACTTCTTAAAAGCTATATATTTTAGAAGGTGGAAGACCTGGATGCTTCATATTTTGTATATAGATGCCTCATGTTACGAAGTTTCCGTCAGTCACATGTCCAATGTCCTTGACCTCATTTTCATGGTTCAGTGACCACTTGAAAAGAAAGTTCAGAATTTTTGTAACGTTGAATTCTCTCTTATTATAAGTAATAGGATAACTATATTTGGTATGTGCGTACCTTGCAAGGTCCTCATGCCCGTCAGACAGTTTTCACTTGACCTCGACCTCATTTCATGGATCAGTGAACAAGGTTAAGTTTTGGTGGTCAAGTCCATATCTCAGATACTATAAGCAATAGGGCTAGTATATTTGGTGTATGGAAGGACTGGAAGGTGTACATGTCCAACTGGCAGGTGTCATCTGACCTTGACCTCATTTTCATGGTTCAGTGGTTATAGTTAAGTTTTTGTGTTTTGGTCTGTTTTTCTCATACTTTATGCAATAGCCTATTAGGTCTACTATATTTGTTGTATGGAATGATTGTAAGGTGTACATGTCTAGCGGGCATGACCTCATTTTCATGGTTCAGTGGTCAAAGTTAAGTTTTTAAGTTTTGATCTTTTTATCTAATATTATATGCCAAAGGTCAACTATATTTGGTGTATGGAAATATATTATGATCTATATGTCAGTCCCGCAGGTTTTATTTGACCATGACATCAATTGCACGGTTCATTGAACAGTGTTAAGTTTTTGTGTTTTGGTCTATTTTTCTTAAACTATAGAAGAAGAAGAAAAAGAAGATGCTTTATTTCCATAAAATGGGCTCACAAGGAGCATAATATAATATCATTGTAACATAATATTCTTTTACAAATATAATAAACAACACATAGTTACAAACACAAATAAGGAACAACAGTTTTCACATATAAGTAATAGGTCTACTATATTTGTTGTATGGAAGCATTGTTAGCTGTACATGTCTGCCTGGCATGGTTCATCTGACCTAGACCTCATTTTCATGGTTCATTGGTTTCTGTTTAGTTATCTTGGTTAAAGTTAAGTTTATGAGACAGTTGTAATAAAGCTTTATACTTAGGACAATCAACAAAATAATAATGATTAGTATAGAAGGCGAGACATTTCAGCGTGTGCACTCTTGTTTAAAGATTTGAATGGCATACATAATAACTCATAACTGTTAACAAAGTTATAGATATCTGTTTGATTCATTGCAGTATGTCATTTCGCGTCTTTAAGTTGAAAAATACGGGAGAGTGTTTTTCATGTTTAGACTATGGTTCTCGTTGGCAGTTAATTTAAGGAAACATTCGCTGATCAATGTTCAGAGTGTATGAATCGTCCAATCAGAATTTATTCTATTTGCACGTGGTATTGCTGAAGCGTAACGCGTATTTTACCAGAACGCCCGAGAAGAACGTGCAAATAAATATTTCTTTTGTACTTACAGGATGTCTAGTTAATGGCCATGCCAGCGTCGGATTCTACATGTGATTCAACTTCACAACCAAAAGATTATATGCAGGCATTAGACGAAGCTGATCCGAACAACGAGTTTAATCGGAATTTTAATCAGAGTTTACTTGGGTTAAAGGCACTCAACAGTCAGACGGGGCACGATTTAGACTTTAGTGAATATCTAAGTCTAAAGATGGAAAAGAAAGAGGATGACTTGGTCATATTGGACGACACACCAACAATTCTTCAGAAAAATGGAAACGACCTTGACCTTCTCTCAATGCCGAAAAAATTCACAATTAACGATAGTATCAGGAATTCATTCAAGGATATCATGACAAATGTCAAAAACGTTAAACTGAAACCCCAAGATAATTCAAATGATGCCAACAGTCTCGGAAATCTCTTAGCTCAAACAAAATCTATAGGATTGGAATCCCGCAATAAGTGTAATATTATCAAGAACAGTAATTCACTAAATGGTATGACAGAGAAGCATTTGGGAAACAATTTATTTGAAAACTTAAAAGACATTCAGGGTACACAAGAAACCTCAGACAAAGTTTTAAATAATTCAAGCGTGAAGACAGGTATGTATTGTCTGAGAAAACTCCTGTACTTACTATATTGATAGAATTTATAAACCTTCATTTGTCATTAATACATATGTACATGAAAGCATTTGAAAAGTTCAGAGATTTCCATAAACACAATTAGAATGTTGGGTGTATAATGCTACAATTGTTTGATTTTGCAAAACTTACAAATACAACATTTAAGAAAATGCAATTCCTTAATCTTTCGCATCAAGATACTTCAACAATTAACATAAATACAAAAAATTTGTAAGGGTTCCACCGAACCCAGTGTCTCGCCTACATTTGCTGTAAATTGCAGGCTCAACAAAAAAGAGGAAACAAATCAATAAAAATATTCCTCTTGATACTATCTTTTGATTGTAAGAAGCTTCTGTCCAAGTTTGGTAAAAATGCAGGATAGTTTATGAATATTATAAATGTTTTAAAAACTTTTAACTGCAGACTGTATGTTATGTTAACTGGAAGAAAAACTAAGTCCATTTATAAGTAAAATACAGATACACAGGTACAAAGTATTAACAAAATTTCCTTCTAGATACTAGCTTTTGATCATAAACAAGCTTCTGTCCATGTTTGGTTCAAATTAAAAATAGTATAAGAAAGTTATTAAAATTTGTTGAAAATTAACCACAGAGTGAATGTGTTGTTTCCTGGCAGAAAGTCCATTTATACATGTAAGTAAAATATGGAAAAAAAGGGATTTATTTTTTTACAAAATTTACTTCTGGATACTATCTTATAATCATAAACAAGCTTCTGTCCAAATTTGGTACAAACCCAGGATAATAGTTTAAGAAAGTTATTAAAATTTTAAAAACTTTAACCACAGAGTGAATGTAATGTTTCCCCGCAGAAAAACTAAGTCCATTTTAATATAAGTAAAATATGGAAAAAATGAAATTTTATTTTTTCAAAATTTACTTCTGGATACTATCTTATGATCATAAACAAGCATCTGTCCAAGTTTGGTAGAAATCCAGTATAGTTTAAGAAAGTTATTAAAATTTCAAAAACTTTAACCACAGAGTGAATATTTGTGGACGACACCGAGGCAGACGGAATGTAGGATCGCTTAGTCTCGCTTTTTCAACAAGTCAGGCTCGACAAAAAGTGACCTTAAAATGAACTCATTGAATTTGAATCAGTATTAATGATGCAATGAACTTATTGAATTTGAATTGGTGTTAATCATTGTTAATGATGTAATGAGACATTGCATTTTGAATCATTGTTAAAGATGTAACGAGTTTGAATTTGAATCAGTGTTAATGATGTAATGATACATTGAATTTAAATCAGTGTTAATTTTGCAATGAAACATTGCATTTGATTCTGTGTTAATGATGCAATGATACAAATGCACATTGAATTTGAATAATTGTTTATGCTGCAATAATACTTTGAATTTGATTCAGTGTTTATTATGTAAGACCATAATAAAGAATAGGTTTGGTTGTCCTAATCCTACCTACCCAGAAAAAAGCTGCCTACTCGAAATCTTATATTGTCCTGATGTGAATTTTTTTGTTAATCAGTAGAATGAAGAGTAAAATAACATCTGACACATCAATTTCTCTGTTTTTAGAAAATGCCTACCTACCTACACACTGTCTTTACCTTTGGGTAGGGTTTTGGCAAACAAAAATATTTTTAAGTGTGGCCTAATGAGACATTGCATTTGAATCAGTGTTAATGATGCAATGATACATATGTACATAGCATTTGATTCAGTGTTTATGATGTAATGAGACATTGAATTTGAATCAGTGTTAATTATGCAAAAAAACATTGAATTTGAATCAGTGATACAGTGATAGTGATGCAATGAGACAAATATGAACACAAATGATGAAGATGGAAAATTGTTAGTGATTTTGTTTTTTTTCTTCAAAGATTATCAACTCAGTTTCAACAAGTGTTCAGAAAACTATACATGTCTAATAAGATTATCTATGAGCATAATTGTTTTTAAAACATCAAGTTTAAAAAAAAAAAGGTATTTCTTACAATTATCCCCCCCCCCTTTATGTTAAAAAATATTCCTAAGAATGATATCACTTCACACATATTTTATATGCCTTACAGTGGATACAAACTCAAATCCAGATGTTGTAGAACTTGATGACTCCATTGAAGATGAACTTCTCAAGTGTAATGGAGACTCACAGTCACAAACCAAAAATTGTGAAGATGATTTGGATAAGAAAGAGGAAGATAAACTTCTACAGATGGAAGTTGATATGGACTTAGATAGTAAGGGCAACACAGCTGATCTCAAAGAAGAAAATAAACTTTTAGAGTTAGACAATGAGAATTCTAACCATAGTGTGACTAGTGTAAAAAGTAATCACAGTATAACTAGTGTAAAAAGTAATCAAAGTGTGAAAAGTAATCACAGTATAAATAGTAATCATAGTATGAAAAGTAATCATAGTGTGAAATCAGAAGCAAGTGTTAAATCAATAGATAGTGATAAATCTGTTAAAAGTATTCATAGTGTGAAGTCTGTAAATAGTGATAAGTCTGAAAAAAGTAATCATAGCATCATTTCAGAAACTAGTGTTCATAGCATAAGTTCAGTTCATAATAAAAAAAAAGATGATATTTCAATTCAAAGTGATTCAAGTAATCATAGTCATAACTCAGACATTAGTGAACCATCTAATACGAATCATAGTCTTAACTCTGAAATTAGTGTTAAATCTAATAGTAGTACAAAATCTGACATTAGCATTCATAATGGAAAGCCAGAAGTTTATATTTCTAGTACAAAATTAGACATTCACAATGAATCTAGCAGTCATAGCATTAAATCGGACTCGAACGACCAATCAACTTGTAAAGTTGTGGAACCTGAGTCAAAATGTGATAAATTAACAAAAGTTGAAAATGATCTTACAAATGATGATGTCACAAAGTCTGCAAGAAGTGAAAAAGACACTGATAGTCAAGACGACACAAAAGAGATGGATGTTTTGGAGCCTTCAGAAGATAGTCAAGATGCAAAGTCCATGGCAAGCTCCATATCTGATGATAAAGAGGAGAAAATGGATATTGATTCTGATGAAGAGAAAGATGATGCTCTATCTTCAGCAAAAAACTCATCTGATTCCAAAGATACAAGTGATAATGAACAATGCTCAATCAAATCAGAAAGCTGTGATTCAGACTTAAAATCAAATAATAAAGGGTCGGAAAAGTGCAAAATTGAAGAAAATGAAAATGACACTAAAAGTGATGGATCTGATAGAAAGAGACCTGCAGAGTCAGAAGACTCAGGGTCGCCAGAATCAAAAAAATCTCGTTTAGATGAAGTTATAGGTAAGCTAGGAACACAAATAGGGATTCCATTAGATAAAGTGAAAGCCATGGAGGAATTATCAGACACTGATGCAAGTCACCTTGACAGTGAAGTGACAGAGTCAAAGTCAGAGGAAACTGAAACTTCATCAGATACAGATGTAGATGAGGAAGATGATGATGATGATGTTGCTGAAATGAAAACACCTGTAAAATCTCCAAAGAAAAGCAGGAGAGTTTCTCGAAAGGTAATTGATATTACAAAATTTCTCATCAATTTTATTTTAAATATTAATTATTTTCTATTTAAATGAAAATGAAATGATGTGGTATCGTTGAGTCCAAATAAAAATACTAAACCTGTTAGTTATGTCAAAGGATAATTTCACTATAATTCTTTTCAATTCCATGATTTTAAATATAAAAAATTTCAAAATGGGAGTTTAAATTATTGCGTTTACATCGCATTTTAAGCAAAAATAAAAAAGTTTTTTATGAATTATTCGACATGAGCATGTACATGTAACTGAAACAAAACTGTTTTATAGGAATTATCAATGCTAGTAAAGGCCAAGGTCATGTTGTATTTGAGAACATACAGAGATGAAACTATCAAAGATCTCCACAGAAAGATTGATGACCTTCAAAGCAGCAATGAAATGTGGAAAAACAAAGCTAGAGATCTGGAAAGAAAAATGTTAGAACTAACTGTGCTACAACAAAAACATGAGAAACGGAAAGCAAAAACTGCAGCACTCAGGGTAAGTGTTTTTGGTTTGTACTAACACCATTTCATCTATTTAATATGGTGAATCTGACCATGACCTCATTTTCATGGTTCATTGATTAAGATTTTGTGGTTTAGGCTGTTTCTCAGATTTTTTATAAGGTCATCTATTTTTAATGTGCTGAATGACAGAGTAGTACATGTCTATCTGGCAGCATTCATTTGACCTTGACCTTATTTTCATTGATCAATGTGAAGTTTTAGTGGTTTGGTTTGTTTCTCAAGCAGGTCAGCTATAATGATGAATGTAATGATTGTTTAGTGTATATCTCTGTCTGGCAGGGTTTATCTGTCCTTGACCCAATTTACATGGATCATCCATTAATGGCATAATGTTAAAATTATATGATACTTGTATTAAAACTTATCTTAAGAACTTTCAAGCATTGTTGTGGTAATATTATGAAGAAGTTTGGAAAAAGAAGAACACAATTTTCTTCAAAATCTACAATGATATTTTTTTTGCATGTAAACAAATATGTAAATTTCACTTGTAGCAAATTAGCACAAAATCCATTGGTGTACAGGTGGATGAAAACAAAGTGGAAAAGGTATGTTTTACTTTCACACATATATTTGGCTAATTTATATCCATTGCTATGTGTAATAATTGTAATATAGAGCTTTAAATTTAACTAGTGAGGGTTTTAAAATTTTTCTTGGGGTTATTGCTATATATATATAACATAAGTCAAAAAATTATTAATATGGGTACTGGTATAATTTATAAGAGGAAAAGTCTAAATGGCTAATGTTGTCTGAAAGAAGAATGTCAAATATATTGTAAAGTTCTACATTAAAAGCTGTGTTATTCCTGTAAATTCAAATTGGATGTTTGAAGGCCCTTTATAAGAAGGAATCTTCAGAGTTCGGACACCCTTTCTTCTTCAGCAATATATTGCTGCATTGTTTATTTTAAATAATTTTTTTTTTAGAAATGACCCATGTTAATATTGGTGCAATTTTATCCCGAAATATTTCTTCTTGAAAAATCATTAACAGTTAATCTGACTACACATATAAAAAAAAATGGGAAATTTA
This sequence comes from Mytilus edulis, assembly GCF_963676685.1. Lineage (NCBI taxonomy): Eukaryota > Metazoa > Mollusca > Bivalvia > Mytilida > Mytilidae > Mytilus > Mytilus edulis. The sequence goes on along the minus strand of NC_092352.1, from coordinate 26,796,142 downwards.
AAAATCAAGATTTTCAATGAGAATGATTAGTTTTGGCACAACTTTTTGGAATTTTGGGTCCTCAATGCTCACCAACTTTGTACTTGTTTGGTTTTATAAATATTTTGATCAGAGCGTCACTGATGAGTCTTATGTAGACGAAACTCGCGTCTAGCATATTAAATTATAATCCTGGTACCTTGGAATACTGTTTACACCCATTTGATACAAAAAAATATTATTGATAAGAAATTATTTGAATTCCAGCAACCAATAGCTTCTCCTACACACACCATGGTAAGCTTGCATTAATAAGTTCTGAATTTTGGATGGTTTTATGTTTATTCTGTGGTAAACTACCTGGATTACAACAATCAAGATATAAAAAATATACAAACCTTTTTTCATACAGTATAATAAAGTAGATTTTGCTATCTCTACTGTACAAATTTTAATATTTATGTAACATTTTAAACTAAAATAAAAATTAATTTAATGTCGAAATACTATGGCAAAGTTTAATAGTGTGGCTTGCTTGTAAAATATTTAAATTTAAACTTCTACATGTGAAAAATAAACAAACAACATAGAAATGATCTGTATATAACAAGAGGCATGTAATCCAGATAGTTTACTTTTTGGTCATTTGATGGTATTCAATAATAGTCACATATATAGCTACTGTAAACTCAGAAATGTATCTTTTAATATTGCCATTGTTGATAAAATGGATATAAATTTGATATAAGTTATTACAATTTTGGGAAATGTAGTATAGAAAAATTTCTGTTGCTATATTTGCACAAATTAAATTATTGCAAAAAATTTCTGATTTTACAGTAGGTTGAGTTGCAGATTATCCAGTTTAAATCATACATTAGAAAATAATCAGCCAAAATGAAAATTTGTTTGTTTTTCTCACTCCTGCCAAGTACAGAAAATGTTTTGGTGCTTTTTTCCTCCATCAATTCAAAAACTTTTGGGCATCAGACTTTGCTTCAGCAGTTATGATAAGTCTGGCTTGGAGCAAAAATCTTGTTTCTTTTCGAAATTAAAAATTCTGACCAAGAGTGAGGAAACAGACATATATTTTTTTTTTTTTGGCCTATAACCTATGAAAATGTGACATAGGAGTGATGTCCAACATGTCCAAAGTCTGAATTATTTCTACTATATATCCATAATATAAAGTGTGAAACAGATACCAAATATACCATTTAGCAGCTAGTATTATAGCCATACTCTGGAAGAAATTATTATATGTAAATTGCATATCACTAGTTAACTCTCCTTAAAATTGATTTTAGAAATGTGGATAGTGTGTTAAATTTCCTGACTGATAATTCATGTGTGTGGACATGTTAGTCATAACATGCATGTGAAAGTATTGACAAGATCTCAAAATGAAGCCATTAATAAAGCAATTATGTATTAAATGCAAGAAGTTTGAGTCTTATAGGATAAATTCAAAATGTAATGTACTAATCTGACAAACCAATGACATGTGAATATTTGATAAATTATAATCACTTTGTTAAATATTGTGTTACTGTTGAAAATAGGAATCACATTCAAATTCATTGTCAGAGATTATCAGAAAAATGTTCAGGATCTCAATTTTGGCATTAATAATAAATTCGTTAGAGGTAAAAAAAGAAAAAGAAAAAAAAAGTCATTTCTAGAAAATTTGGTGTGATTGTGCGCTGGAAAAAGTAACTTATGTAACAAGTCCACAAAACATAGAATGCTGAAAAATAGGATGAATTTTGAGGTATCCTTGATGAGTTTCTACAGTTAATGCATGAACCAAACAAAACTAACATTATTATCTAACAGGTTGTTGCACTTTATCTTCAAAAATATATTTAACCTTTTAAAATCATTTAGAATCATTCTTTCTAAAATTGGCAGATCAGACAGACTTTGTAATCAGTATTGTAGGTTATCTTTTTCCAAGTAGCTCACATATAGTGTAGCGTGAAGATATAAAACTATTGTAAATTTAATTCATTCTTTTGTGTAATCCATATACATTTAAAAGGCAGTCATTCCAAAACTTACAGGATCTAGCTGCTGATCAGCCAACTTTAAATATTGAAAATATTGAAAACGGATTAAAAATTAAACATTAGATAGCAATCTGTGCTCAAGTGGGAAAGTAATGATCCCATGTGGAGAAATACATTTGTTGACCAAACTGCTTTCAATATTGACCTATAATGTTCCTGAAACTAAAAATGTTGATAGTAGTAGTTGTAGTCCTAATGATGATCCATACCTCAAATCATGGCCGACTATATTACTATAATAGAATTGAAATTTAATAAGAAATTTTGATAAAAAAAAAAGAAGGGCAAATTGTTACCACACCTGAGGAATATTAAAGGGGTCTGTGGTATACGACACACTTAACAGTAATTTCATAATGTATGCATTGTAGATATTTGTAGCTGCTCATCTGTAAATTTTAAAGATGTTTTTCAGTGTTTAAGTAAGTTCATGTTATTTGTCTTATATACCTGCTTTGTAGTATCAATATTTAGCCAGATAGAATATTATTGAACTTTATCTTGCAGAGTAAAGGAATTGCTCAGCAGCAAAGTCAAAATCAGACAACACCAAATAAAAGTGGAACCAAAACACCACCAAGATCAAGTGCTCCAGTTGTTTGCCAGTCTCCACAAGGAACACAAGTGCCTGTCATGATCCAGTCACCTCCAGCTGTCACGAGACAGTTAATACCTATCACCTCCAACCTTACAAGACCCACTTATAGTGTCACAACACAGTCACAAATAAAACAAGCTTTAAGTGTAAGTAGCCAATCACCTCCAACCTTACAAGACCCACTTACAGTGTCACAACACAGTCACAAATAAAACAAGCTTTAAGTGTAAGTAGCCAATCACCTCCAACCTTACAAGACCCACTTATAGTGTCACAAAACAGTCACAAATAAAACAAGCTTTAAGTGTAAGTAGCCAATCACCTCCAACCTTACAAGACCCACTTACAGTGTCACAACACAGTCACAAATAAAACAAGCTTTAAGTGTAAGTAGCCAATCACCTCCAACCTTACAAGACCCACTTATAGTGTCACAAAACAGTCACAAATAAAACAAGCTTTAAGTGTAAGTAGCCAATCACCTCCAACCTTACAAGACCCACTTACAGTGTCACAACACAGTCACAAATAAAACAAGCTTTAAGTGTAAGTAGCCAATCACCTCCAACCTTACAAGACCCACTTACAGTGTCACAACACAGTCACAAATAAAACAAGCTTTAAGTGTAAGTAGCAAATCACCTCCAACCTTACAAGACCCACTTATAGTGTCACAACACAGTCACAAATAAACCAAGCTTTAAGTGTAAGTATGACTCATTAATATGGTCAAACTGTAGAAGGGTAATTTTTAGGCTGGCCAAATAATTTCATAATTTAAACATGGTAAAAATCAGTGATCCTAAATTCATTTGATATGTCATCTGCAAGGACAGAATTACAGAATTAAAAAGAGGAAAACATGAGTACCACTAGGGTACCCTACTCAAGTTGCAAGTACCTTTGAAAAATGCTTCAGGTCAATTTTTTAGCAAATTTAAGTTAGTCTCTTAAGTCAGTGTTTTGAATGTCACTGTCACTGATAATTTTAAGTGAGACATCAGATCGCAAGGTCGTCCCCAAACCTCTCAAAGTCACAGGTTGGAATTGATCATGTTTTAGCCACATAATTGGTTGAAAGACTTGTATTTAAAACTTTTCCAATTAATATTACAGTTACCTCCACAAAAGACACAGATTTTATTGTCACCTACACAAAAACCTCCGGAACCTCCAATTGGACAATATCCTTGTAACAAAACTGTCAAAAGTTTACTGGATACATCTAGACAACAACAACAGATTATAGTGTCAAACAGTACAAAGGCCATGTTGTTTCCAACATCAAATAATCCTAAAGTTGGACAGGTTCCTCAACAGTTTATAATGGTCACATCTACTCCGTCCATGCCAACAAAAACAAATATGGTAACAGCAATTTCAAATGCTGCCAGGCCTTCAGCAAAGATTATTGATCTGACAGATGAAGAAGAAAAACAGATTGTGTCACATGTTGCCAGAACTCCTTCCATTCCTTCTGTTGTATCCAGTATTCAGTCTCAGGGAAATGTTCGTAACTTAACTCCACAACAGGCAATGTTACCTCAACAGAATATCATATTTAATGGCCCAGGTGGTACTCGATTTGTAAACCCTAATCAACAACCTTTACAGTTGGTATTTAATTCTGGTGCCCAGCAAATACGACCAGGAAGTCTGCTTACTGTTGTAACAACCCCAACATCAGCTGGTGTTCGTCCTCCAGTTATATCACAACAACCAAATGTTGGACCTCCTCAATTAAGAGCAGCACAACTGGTGCCCCTGGCTTCCCTTCCAAGAGGTACTTTACCAGGCACTACAATGGTAACTGGTGCCCAACAATATAATATGATGAGAACAGTAAGACCTCCACCACCATTACAATCAGCACCAAATAACCAGAATAACCAACAGGTAACTAAAATGTAGCAATTTCTACATGTTTTATTAAAGATCTATTTAAGAATCAGTTCCTTCAATAATTACACAGCTTTCTTGGAATTTGAGTAAAGTATTTATATAAAAAAAAATATAACATGAATATAAACTATAATATTAACTAATAATTTTATGTATACATTACATGAATATAGAATGTTAGTTTTAACTATTTCCTTGGTAATGCTAATAGTGGAGAGCCATATTTGATAACCAAAATGTCAAATACCATATATACACAAAGAGTGCATCAAACTATTAAACTGATGTTATGACAAATCTTTGATGAAGTTTACATTTTGTATCACATTACCCAAGTTTCCCGTAGTATCCAGTCCAAAATGCGGACAAAATCAAAACATCAGTATAATATCAAACCAAATGTTAATGTAGGATTCAGGGTCAAACCAAGGATTTGTATACTATACGAATCCCTGGTCAAACCGACACTAAAATTGATAATATTTAGAAATTTGATTAAATATATATATATGATATTTTCATTTCTTTTCCCATCATTATTTTGGCTACTTGAGAGATTTAAAGAATAAAAAGATGAATTGTTTAATGTATACTTGACCTCTTATGAGATAAACCAGAGATATAAAATGTTGCTTAGATCAGGGTTTGTATTACTTTTAGATTTGTCTTCATCTGTTTCAGAAGTCACAGCTACCTCCAAATCCATCACAGTTAGTCCATCCACCACCAACTCAGAAACAAAGCCATCCTGCTCCATTACCTGTACAAGATCCACCAGCCATCAAACCAGGAGAAAAACCATTAGCTCCTAAACCTACACTGAAAATTTCTAGAGTTAGTCAAGGTAGGTATCTAGATATTCAGTTTTCATTTTACTACTGTTCCAAAGGAATAGGTAAAGCCGGTTTACCTGTCTGTCCCAACACATTTTTGTCATCAACAAGTTATAGTGTCTTGTAATATGGTAACAAGCTACATGGTTCCATTGAATTTGCATCCATATTGTTCCATTCAAATAAATATGTGTCATGGATTTCAAAATATTGACTCTTCAAGTGTGAAGTTGTATTTATATAATATGATATACCTGATAATATATATATAATGATGTAGTTTATATGAACTTGTGATCACATCAATTTAAAACTAAAAACACTTTTCATCAGTATATTCTGTTTTTGTAGGCATTGTTTTATCATGGAATATGACCTATATTGCTAAAAATCATGCAGAAATACAGTCATATCAACTATTCGCTTATCAAGAAACTGCAGCACCTTCTACTCCTAGTCTGTGGAAAAAGGTAAGTTCATTTGATGCAAGCCTGTCCCAGGTAAGTATTAAATACATTTACAATACTAACAATATACCAAAGAAAAAATAACTACGTTAATAATGAATCTGGTTTAAAATAAAAGTCGCTTGCATTTTAAACAACACCAGGTATATGTATTAATGTACATGTAAACAAAAATTCCTATCCAACAACTGTTCAAAGTTTTATGTGCCCTAGCCATGACATGTATATATTCCATTTGAGAGATTGAAGTTCATAAATATCTGATTGATTGATTGGTTTGACCCATTTAATGTTATTACAGGTAGGAGATGTCAAAGCTTTACCTTTACCTATGGCTTGTACACTGACACAGTTCCAAGAAGGAAATCGTTACCATTTTGCTGTAAGGCCAGTTGATACTCATGGGCGACCTGGACCATTCAGTGAACCAAGCTCTATACATCTAATGCCAATGAAGTAGACGTGCATTATCAATATGGCAAAGATTCCCAGTCTTAATTTACTAAATGTATCCAGACAATATAGGAATCTTGTTTAGTATGTAAAGAATTCCACCAGGAATTCTATTGAACAATAAATTTGATAGAGACAATAGTTTCCTGTGAGGAAAATCTACAATTTCTCTCTTCTTGTGAATATATTGCATTCTAAACAGGGGTGCTAATGGCCAGAAATGATCTTAATGTTTTACTTGTGCATTTTATTTTTGTATGTTATAATTTTATTGTGGAGGTAAATGTGATATTTTTTTTATCAATAATAGTTCTGTCAAATTGTATGGAGTAAATACTATCAAGTACTTGCAGTGCTATTAAGATGTTTATAAAGTAATAGTATTTGAAAAAAATAAAATGAGAAGGTACTAATTACCTATAAACCAACAATGTTTGTTGAAAAATAACTTCTAGAATAACATTTCGAAATAATGTAAATCAGATGGGTTTACATGAACTGAAAATAACATATCCATACCTTTGAAAATCAGATGTTTTTATCTTATATGACAAGTATACAGTTTTGTATGCATGACCATGGTGAAAATTTAATTTTATTAAAAAAAATTCCAATAAATATTTGTCCTATAGACGTTTACACTGTTTTCTTCTGTCCACCATTGCCTCATGCTATTAAATTCAGAAAACATAATGTATCATTATGTGTATATGTGTTTGGTAGACTGGTAGACATGCATTTAGAATGAAAATTTTTAAACTTTGAAGGAGTGATTGTGTTTTATGTTCTATACAAGTACAGTTGTGTCAGTATAAAGAATTGTTGTTTACAATCGGTCGATTTTGATGATTTTATTGTACATAGAAATTAGCATATATTTATGTCCAGTATTTAGATGTTAATTTACAAATAAATTTCTAAATACTTTAGTTCTGTCTATTTTTAACAAGACCGGAGAGAGTTTTTACTGCTAACTAGTTTATCAACAACCAAGTAAGTATTAATTATAAACTCACTATAGAAACCAGGTTTGAAATTTTATATTTGCGCCAGACACGTGTTTGGTCTACAATAGACTCATCAGTGAAGCTCAAATCAAAAATGTTAAAAAGGCCAAATAAAGAACAAAGTTATTTACTTTATAGTTTTGCTTGAAGGCACATCCACATGTGAACCAAAATGGATAAACAAATAAAATCTTACTATGTAGAAATTCTCAACTAGTAGCATTGATACAATTGACTTGGAGAATGTTGCTGCATCATACTTTTGTTCTTTTAAAAAGAAGATAGGAACATACCCCGGTAGTGCACCACAAGTCTACTCTTGTTTATAAAGGATTTCAGTTCAGAGCACCACACATGTCCTCTTATAGTAAAAAGCACCACACATTATCTATTATAATAAAAGTGCATCCCATATGTCCTATGTAAATAAAAAGTGTGCAACATATGACCCTGTTATTAAAAAATGCATCCTATTATCCCCTGCTAAAAAAAAAGTGCAACATATGACCCTGTTAATAAAAAAAATGCATCCCATGTGTTCCCTGCTAATAAAATAAACTCATAGATACCAGGATTAAATTTTGAATCTACGCCAGACGTGCTTTTCGTCTACAAAAAAGTGCATCTAGACCCTGTTCATAAAAATGCATCCCGTACGTCCCTGTTAATTAAAAGTGAATCCCATATATCCTATGTAAATAAAAAGTGTACCACATACTCTCCTATTAATAAACATGTCACTCATCCAATATGTCCTCTGTTAATAAAAAGTGTGCCACATATGACCCTGTTGATAAACACTTCATCTCATATGTCCAATGTATATAAAAAGTGAGCCACATCTCCCCTGTTAATAAACATTTCATCCCATATGTCCTCTGTTAATAAAAAGTGTGCTAAATACCCCACTATTTATAAACATTTCATCCCATATATCATCTTTTAAAATAAAGTACATGTAATTAAAAAGTGCAACACACATGTCAGTTCTATGTTGATAGTAAGAAAGGACATTGGTGCAAACCTCATCTTCCCTTAATGAGGAATGGAAACTTCTGCATTAAAAAAAATCTGTTTAAAGTTTTGCACAAGTATGTACAGTGTATAAGGTTTATAATTTCTGAATCATGTGTATATCTGCATCCTGTTTAACAGTTGTTCAATTACACCTGTGTCCAGTTTGTTCAGGAAAGGGAAAGCCTGCATGTGTTGACAAAATAAGCACAAACTTACTCGAGAAGGTTTGACATGAACGAAGACAGTTTTGCTAAGGATGGGGAATCCTGTTCCATGCAGTCATGTCCTGGGAAGAAATTTCCTATGCCAACACAGACATATCCTTGGTAAGAAATATGGTATTGAGTTTATTTGTTGTGATATTTGTTTTTAAAGGAATCTGGATGGTAAGTTATGAGACACACAGTAAGTTGTACATTAAGTTTTCACAAAACCAACATCATGTTGTAGGACAAAGATTAATATTTAGAATCGTATCTATGTCTTCATGTAGTTATTTAACCTTTACTAGAATGAAATGTGTGCATGAAAGTTTTATCAACTACAAAATTTTACCGGAAACAAGCCTCTTGAATAATGTTTCAGCTTTATGATGATAGCAAATCCATGAATTTTAACAGGATTTTCGAAAGACAAAAATCGGTTATTGATTTGGGCATGTACGGCGGGCAACCTTTAAATAAACAGTTAGTTCATTTACATCAAAACGCTTTGACGGCAGTAAATGAACACGCTTTGACGACATCTTTTCAATATAGATATGTTGTTTCCTGTGACTAAATGTAGGACAAGTTAAATTTTCACGATTTTAGCTGTTTTCGTTGTTGAGTTGTAGACCTTTCAGTAGCAAAAGTGATGGTTATTACTAGTAATACTAGTATATGAATTTGAGTTATTTCTCTTTGAACAGAAATGATGATATTTCTATGCCATTTGATCTCCTGTTTATTTTGAGTTATTTCATCAAAAAATGAATCCTGTATTGATATGCTGATCCAATGTACCAAGATTTTGAATATTAGACCATAATACTAGTAGGTAAATGTCGAATTTCAAATTTTCACTAAAATGTTGTTCCCATACTTGCTCAATTGTTCATGTTTTAACCTCTGCAGGAAAATCTTGTTTGCTGTCACTCTGCCAGCTTCTTGTTGGTTTATAATCCGGATGAAACTCCCGTAAATTTGACGACCGATGTCTATATGAACTGGGACTATTATACTGTACTGATATTACATGTAGTATTATTATTCAAGAATTTTTATCCAAAGTTCATAGGTCGGACTCATTATTAAAATTATACCTAAGGCCTTACTTTGACTTGAAAGAGCAATTTATACTTGTCCTGGTCTTTGTTCTTGTTTATAGCTGCTCAAGTAAGACGACACAGTGAAATTAGAGTACTAAAAACATGGATTTTCGCACCGCGGAAGTCCCGAGTGATAATGAGCCACCTTTCCTTTCCTTTTAAATATACAATTCCTCGATCCCACACATATCCATTTTTATTATTGTATATAGTCTCATTGTATTATGGAGAAGACTTCATAAGAGTGATTTACTCATCTCAACCATTTTTCTTTAATTTAGCAAATAATTTTTTTTAAACTATTAAATCTAATGGATTATATAAGTACAAAACCAATGTAATATCTTTGGTGAATTGAAATCCTTTCAAAAATAAACTAATGATATGGAACGCACTATTGTATAAAATACACAAAGATGAAAGGACCTGTATCTTTGGTGAGTGTTGATTTCTAGTTGAAAATATACAACTGAAATGGAACGCTCCGTTGTAGATAGTAAACAACGAGTATGTAATCTATCTGGTGAGTGTTGATACCCAGTTGAAATTAAACAACATCAATTGAACGCTCCGTTGTAGAAAGTAAGGAGAAGACATCTCTAATGATGTTATTTGTTGTGTCCAATCCCTTTAGCTGCAAATATGAATTGTTTTAACTAAACTAAGAAAGTAGGCAACGATGAAAGTGGCATTTGTGGACTCATTTACATCTGCGTAGGATGTTCATTATTTTAAAAGTGTATTGCTGTCATATTCATGATTTTAAACAAATTAATTTTATCAACTTGTATACACTTATATTATACAACGGACCTTATAATTAAGGTACATCTTTTTACATTGAGGATAGTTTGAATCTACTAGTCATGTAATGAGGTGGAATCCAGCACATGACAGGTGCGCTCGACTCCAGTCTTCATTGTTTGTTGTATCTTTCAAACCTCATTACTGCCATTGAGTCTAGACAACATAGTGCCTTGAGTTGAACATTATTTTAAGGTCGTATTCAGGCCCCTTTCAATAAGTTTAATATGTACTCATATATTCAAAGTGCACACAAGTGCGGATGTGTATAACCATACATGTCGGAAAAACATTTTATTGAAATTTAAATAAGTTGTACATGGTTAATTTCAACAACAAATAAGAATAAAGGTAAATAACTCCAATTCTATTATGTGTAATTTAAAAATGTTAAATTTTAAGTTTACATGGCAAAATAAAAGATATCGCGATCTCTCGGTGCTCACACGCACTTTGATTTTCTTGCTGTATTAAAAAATAGAACAGAAAAAAATTACTCAACGTTCATTCATAAGATCATTTCATTATTTGAATTATCTCTCCTTTAAGGGTATATATATAAAAAAAAAAAAAAAAGCAATTAAAAATTATTCTGTATTTGCTTAAACAATCGTAATATGATATTACACAATTTACTTCCTTTAAATTGAAGTCTGACAACTAGATTTCATTCTTTTCTTAATATTTGCTTATTTCATTTAAATCTAGACTGGTTGTTTTCTGCTTTCAATTTAAGATAAAAAAATGACTGAAGATTCCATATGATATTTTTTACAGTTCTAAGTATTACTTTTGTTTTTAAAGAAACTTGGTTTTTGCCCTTGTAACAATTGTTTTTAACTGGGATCCAGCAGCCAAAACTGTGAAACATATACTGTACTGTTATGAATTTGCTACAAAAAAAACTCATCAATGGCACTGAAGTATTACAGCAAGAAACTCAAAGCCAAAAATATCATACTTACTTAAACTATTCAATTTCTGTCCAAAGGGAAATAACTCAAATGCATATTTTACAAAAATCATTTTATACGACCGCAAAAAAAAAAAAAATTTTTTGGATAGTATAATGGTATGATGTTGTCGTCTGCGTCGTCGTCGTCCGAAGACACATTTGGTTTCCGGACAATAACTTAAGTTTACAATTTTTTAAGGGGATGCATATATTTTTTTTCTTCAAATTTCAAATTTTTGAAAAGTTTTAAAGATGAAATCTTCAATTTCACACTGACGGTAACGAGCAATAGATTTGCAAAGTTTTTTACCACATTTATTTTGTGTTAAAAACCTTTATTATGTCATAAATTTGACCACAATCCAAAATCAGACAGTATCAATCTTGAATGTTGTGTCCATACTTGCCCAACTGTTCAGGGTTCGACCTCTGCGGTCGTATAAAGCTGCGCCCTGCGGAGCATCTGGTTCATTTTAGTTTTTTTTTCTTTGAACAGAAACGGTGTAATTGATAAGTATTATGATATATAGTCAAGTTTTAAGGATATACACAATGAATCCGAATCACATCTCTATGTATAGCCAGTCAAGGTCGTTAAAAACTTCTATTTGTCGCATCTCTAGTCCAATCCACATAAGGATTGCCAAAAACATCGTATATAGTGTCAGGCCTACATATGGGTATGTATAATTTTAAAATGTTCATAAACAACCTTAAAAGAATGACAGCATTAATTTACGTCCTTAATAAATAATTAAACGCTTCAACCAATTACAGCCACTTAATCCTGGTTTCAATGTCATTGAGAATACATTTTAAAGTATCTTAATCGTGTCTGGGCAGCTTTGTTTGACAGACCGAGTAGAAAAGGAGTCTTATTTTCATCCTTAATAAATAATTAAACGCTTCAACCAATTACAGTAACAGGTATACTATAACAATCGGAAAGAACAAATGTTTTCAGATCCAGGGGCGTAGCTACCCGGAGGCACGTGCATCCACGTCGTTTTCACAATAAAAAAAAAAAAAAAAAAAAAAAAAAATCAGAAGAGAGAGAGAGATGATTTGGTCAATCGGATCGGAGACTCTTGGTGTCTTTTCCGTCTATCCCGGATATTAGTTTGACAACCTAGTTACAAGTGTTGATGAAGCTGTTCATTCAGAAAAAGATCGTAGCTCCGAAGTTGCGTGCACATTGATTCGGCATGCAAAAAAAGAAATGGCAAAATAAAAATTTATAGATTGTCAATTTGAATGTTAAAGGAAACATCTATGTTGTCACTTTTTTTAATTGATGAAATATCATTAAATAACGACATTTGGTTTCAAAATAATTTTTTTTGTGGACATTATGACAAAATCGGAAGGTTACTTGTATCTTTTACAAGATTTTTACTTTTGAATTTGTAATACTCAGTCTAAGATATGTAGTTTTGGAGCACATTTTACAGTGTACAGTTCATCAGTTTGGAATGAGATGTACCAATCGGCATTAGAATTATCAGATCCCTTCGATATCGTTGAAAAAATGCCGAGGCGATGTGGTTGACAGTAGCGATTATACTTCACATGATCACATAGTGCCTCCACTCTCGACTACAGAAGAGACTCGGACAGCAATCTAATTAAAAACCGATCTCTCAGAGATCGATTTTTAATTAGATTGCTCGGACAGCAAAATAGAAAATTTGAAAATTTACATGTAATTGTCTTAAGAGCAGAAATATCGTATACCATTGTAGAATCTATATATAAAATATCTAATACTGTCGTAAGGTCAAGGCTCTGCAATAAATGAGGTCAGAAGCCGATAATAACAATATAGTTATCGATTATTTATATTATAGTAACCTACATTCTTCACGAACTGTGTGTAATTAGTTTCATTCATTTGTATCACAGTATCTTTACAGATAATTTTGGCCATTTTCTTTCGAATGTATATTTGAATTCCATATTCACTAAGATGGGTAAATACTTGATACAATACGGATATCCCAACCAACGTCAAACTGTAATCACTGTAGTATACAGATATAAATCGCTATTCAGGAAAGCTAGGCCGTGACGTATATTTGTCTTTGAGGAAAGGAAGAAAACACAATCGTGAGTATTTTTATTTCCATGTTAGCAGAAAAATAAACATATATATACACACAAATAAACAGAAGCGTCGCAGAAGCGTATTAGCGCCACACATTTTTTTTTTAATTTTTCTTCCTGTTTGCGTTATAACGCAAACCTTTACGTTATAACGCAAACCTTTACGTTATAACGCAAACCTTTGCGTTTAACGCAAATATCTTGATTTCAATTATGCATTAAGTTTTGTATATATGTCCGTCTGTCATTCATTTCGGATGTGATTTACTAGTAGATAAAAAAAAAAAGAAACATACATACAAGGCCAAATCATTATAATAAATATGCATAGGAATAATGGAATACTTGAAGTGCAATTATACATAAATTAAGACTGATTTATGCATCAGAAAAGTATATAATTTAACAAGAAAATAGATATAGTTTAGTATATAGTCATATTCAAATTGAAAGATCAAAAATAATGTCATACAATTGCGAAACCTCCAAGTCAAATAGACAAAATGGTCTTTCTGAACATTTTTTTAAATCTCAGAATATGATCAAGATTTTTTGATAGAAAGTCATTGAATTTTCATTTCAATATAATGAAGTATTTTTAAGATGCTTGGGTAGCAATTCGAATAGAGAGAACATAATTTTATTAATATAACATCTTCATTCTATACATTTATTGCCAAAGGGTAGATTGTTTGAATCTAACCTACTTTACACAGTTCTCAAACGAGAGCTTACTTTGGAAGTATATTTATATTCGGTTATAGCTATACGTTACGCACGCTGTTCCTACAACCCCTAGGATTTGTAACACAATCTTTGAAATTTCCTCCGCAAAACAAAATAAAAATGTTAGCAAACACGAACCACTATTAAAACAAATTCAATATATGTTTTAAATAATGTTTTTATAGCTCTTGATCATATACTAAGTAATATCTAGTATATTTGAGGATTAAAATAACAAAGCTATGTAAAAAAAAACCGGATGTCCAACGTTACATTTATGAAAAACTGTTTTAACTCTTATGTATAGTGATCATATTTCTTATTCCCTGATCTTCCGGAAACTTGGCAGAAACAACGGCATGTGTCGGTTCTTTGTGGCGTTAAAGCATTTTGCCAAATTTCATTTGACTCGGTGGCCGCATATTAAGCTGGAATAAGAAAAATGTCCAACGACGTTTTTCGGTAACTTAACGACTGAAAGTGATTTTTTTAAGTAGATATAGCGGAAAACGAATAAAGAGAGTAAGACAATAATAACATCTACCAAAAGTACAAATATTTGCCTCATTGTTCGTGAGTTCAAATATTGCAGATTTTATAAAATCTTCTCTACACAGTCGTTTTTCAAGCGGTAGCCATTTTGTCCAAGTTGATATTTCATTTTTCAAAGCAGTTCACGCGTATTTTTTAACTGATATTTCAATAAGTTATTTATAATTGATCAAAACAAAAGTTATATACACGAAGAGTACAAAATGCCAAAATTCTTTTCTTATTAACTACATATTTGGGTCTTAAAGGAATAATTTTTTTCAACACATTACAAAACGGTAGCCATTTTGTCCAAACGTCTAAAAACGTCGAAAAATCTGACAAACGATAATTTCCGACGTTACATTTCCTGAAGTTTCAATTAAATGTTCATGATAATTAAAACAAATCGTTTGGTCAAATTTGGAAAAAGATGTTGATGGCTGCCGAAAAAAAAGAATAGTGCATGTTGCTACATGTATAGACTCCGGCCGGGACATAAATTCGACACAGGTTAAATTTTGCAATTTTTATTGATCGTTTATAGTTTTTATCGATTTATTTAAAAAAAAAACGTGAAAAGGGAAATTAATTCTCATTACATGAACTTCGTTCAACTTTTTCCGACAAATTGGAAACACCAAGACATTCCTCTAAATGTAAAATGCGAATTTTGATTTATTTTGCGGAAGGACTACGAAATAGATCATTTAAAGTCGTCACTTCAGTAAGGTGCATTCACCAATTATAAAAATTTATAAAAGACTTAATACAAGTCCACGGAATGTTTTACTTCGCAATTCGTCCTGCTATTCATGTTATAACTGAAAGTAATTCCTGTACTACATGTAATAGCGAAGCCGGAACTTTTCGTCAATATTAACTTGTGCATGAAATTGAGGTAATTGAAAGACAAATCCAAAACAGCGACGAAAAACCGTTTCATTGAATTAATAAAACCCGGGATTATATTAGACGTTTTTACGGACAATTCAGGAGTAGATTACTATATTTTAAAATGTATATCAGAAGTTAAACAATTTAAGCAAGCAACTTAAGAAAACTTGGAAAATAATTCAAGATTCAAGAAATTGAAGGGGTGTATTTCGACAAATTATGTGCCAAGAAAAATACAATTCTATTCAAATTAATTAAGGTTAAAAATGTTTCGATTTACTTGCAGAGTGTCAGATATATTTGTATTGGGGTTGAATTAAGATATAGAAATTTTACAATAACAAATGATATGCACCATGAAAGTTAAACATCCTATGATAAAAGTTTTGCACATTATTTATGGGAACCGAATACATGTACTTCCGTCAAATGTTTCCTTCCTACATTACTTGCGACAGTAAGCACTGCATTTTTAGGTGAAATAACTTAAAAGGTAAACATTATTAAATCGATTTCAACAACTTGAGGTAATTTATGATAAAATGATATCACAAAAAGAACAGAACCAGAATCAACCAACAACATATAAAAAAACGAATAAAACTTGCAAAAATTAATCGAAGTCAAAAACTCTCTTTGACGCCGCATTTTTAGTGTAACGTCATGTTGTAGGAACATCGTGCACAACGTTACTATTAGCAGGGTTGATTTGTTTTCTTCGGTATAACCTCAATTTACTCAATTTTCTTTGTAATATATATACTAGTGGTAACATGGATATCGTTTTTGGGGACCTTTATAGTTTGTTGTTCAGTGTGAGCCAATGCTCCGTGTTGAAGACCGTACTTTGGCCTATGATGGTTTACTTTTACAAATAGTGACTTAGATGGAGAGTTTTCTTATTTGCACTCATACCACATCTTCTTATATTATTCTGCTCATTATTAGTCAATGATATGATCTAATTTTTCAAGCATTTTACTTTGCAATGACTACAAAGGTGATAAATTTTAATATATACAGCCTCCTCCATTAATAACTACTGTTTCCTTTGAATCTTAAATAAGAAATAAGATAAAACAAATGTTTGCGTTAAAACGCAAACGTTTGCGTTATAACGCAAAGGTTGCGTTATATCGCAAAGGTTTGCGTTGTAACGCAAAGGTTTGCGTTATATCGCAAAGGTTTGCGTTGTAACGCAAAGGTTTGCGTTATATCGCAAAGGTTTGCGTTATGTAACGCAACCTTTGCGTTATAACGCAAACATTTGTTTTATCTTATTTCTTATTTAACGCAAAAGTTTGCGTTACAACGCAAACATAGGAAGAAAAATTAAAAAAAAATGAGTGGCGCTAATACGCTTCCGTACGATAGTAGAGGGGCATTATGTTTTCTGGTCTGTGCTTCCGTTCGTGCGTGCGTTCGTTCGTCAGTCCGTTCGTTCGTCCGTCCGTTCGTTCGTCTGTGCCGCGTCCGTTCAGGTTAAAGTTTTTGGTCAAGGTAGTTTGCGAGTACTTTGGACACATTCTTGTTTGATTTTCAATGAAATTGTTGATTTGTGGGAAGTTAGCTTAAGTTTTAATTTACAGCAGACTCCCAACATATGAATGACTTTGTGAGAGTTGGGTCTTACAGACAAGACAACTTAGCCCTTAGTACTAAAAAGGGGGGGGGGTCTAATTTAAAATTTAAAAAATTTCCAAATTAGACAAAACACATAATAAATCGTGGACACATGTAATATTCCTTGGATGATTATAACAATCTGGGATCATTTGCTTGTGATTTATTATATTTTTTCCCCATAATATACACTTCGCAAACAATGGTCATCATATTTTATCTGTATATATATGTCTTCTGTCACTATTGTCTTCCTTCTATTTCAGAAACAAAGAAAGATGAATGAACTACACATAAGCCGTCGTATTTATACTAAAGACAAACTTGACTCTTTGTTTGAAGTTCAAGAAACACCAAAAGAATCTCTCCTCACGAGATTGAGAAAGCAGTGCTTTTGTTCAAAAAGAAGAATGTGGAAGTTCTTTACTTCTTTCTTTCCAATTATTAAGATAGTGAAAGGCTACAAGAAGGACTATATATTGGGTGATTTAATAGCTGGTTTGACTGTCAGCTTCATGCATTTGCCACAAGGATTGGCTTTCTCTGTTCTGGCCGGTTTACCAGCCGTGTTTGGACTTTACACTACATTCTTCCCCTTATTATTTTATACATTCTTTGGAACATCACCATATGTAGCATTTGCAACAAATGCAGTGATTGCTTTAATCGTACAAAAGATTGTTTTGTCAGAAGCCGTTCTTTTCAAATCAGCTTTACCGGATTCAGCTTTTAACACCACCGTGTTTATAAACATGTCTGATATAAACAATAACTCGTTAAACTTAGTTATAAGTGAATATGATATCATTGCTAACAAGGCTTCCACTGCTATGGCGGCATCATTACTGGTCGGAATAATACTAACAACCCTCGGTTTGCTGCGTCTCGGCTTTCTTTTGACATATATGTCAGAAAGTTTTATCGGAGGATTTACCACGGCTGCTGGAATCCACATTGTGTCCAGTCAGGTGCCGAAAATGTTTGGTATAGAGGTGTCCGCACACACTGGGGCTGGAAAGCTTGTGAAGATGTATATAGAATTATTCTCCAATCTAGAAAAGACTGTGGTTTCCGATGTTGTTATTACTGTGATATGTATAGCGGTGATACTTGTAGTAAAAGTTTGTGTTAATGATCGATTCAAAAAACGGATGAAGATTCCTATTCCGATTGATTTGATCGTAGTTGTGGTTTCTACGTTAATATCACATTTTGCAAAGTTTGAGGAAAATCTTGGTGTTGATGTCATTGGTGATATTCCTTCTGGATTCCGACCTCCGGCTGTCCCATCTTTAGATATAGCTCCAAGAATTCTAGTCGATTGCTTTGTCATGGCTATTCTTACTCTGATGCTGACTATATCATTGGCTAAATTAACTGCAAAAACTCACAATCAACGTATAAATGACAACCAGGAAATGGTGGCATACGGGTTAACTAATATTCTCTCGTCTTTCTTCTCTTGTTTCCCACAGTCGGCCACCCCAAGCAGAACAATGTTAGACAGTGATCTAGGTGCTGAGACAACTCTGAATTCTATACCGACAATTGTGTTCATGCTTCTTGTTATTTTATGGATCGGGCAATTATTTCATTCGTTACCGATGTCAGTATTAGCGGCAATGATAACTGTTGCTATGAAAAACTTAATTTTACAATTCGGTGATCTGCCAAAGATATGGCGAATAAACAAATTAGATTTTTTTATTTGGATAATTTCGTGCTTTGTCTCTGTGCTTGTAAATCTGGACTATGGTATAATCGCAGGAATAGCATTTTCTATAACTTCCGTCGTTATTCAGCATCAAGTGTCATCAGGTATTCTGATTGGTCAAGCAGGAAATGAAAATCTGTTTTTGGATTTCGAGAAAAGGAAAAATGTACGAGACCATGAGAGCATTAAGATATTTCGGTTTCAAGCACCGTTATATTTTGCAAATGCAGGACAATTTAAAACACAAATAAACAGAAAAGTGATAGATCCAATGAAATTGAAAAAAATATCAAAGAACAAGACCGATGCTATGGAAATGGGAAATGGTCAATCTAATGGAAACAGCAAATTATCAGAAGATATTGAAAACGGTATAGACTCAAAAAATCTGGTCCAAAGTACAATACATTATATCATTTTAGATTGCCAGATGATATCTCATATAGATCTCTCAGGAATAAGCATGCTTTCTCAGGTTATTAAGGAGTACAAATCTGTTGAAATTGAAATATTTTTAACAAACTGCTCATCAGCGTTTCTCGATACTTTGACATCAGCAGGAGTTTTCGAGAATTTTCCATCAGAATCTGTATTCTATGACATTTCAGATGCATTACACTTTATTCAAAAATCTAAAGAATCCGAGAGAGCGGAAGCATAGAAAAGTTTACATTTCCATTCATAGAAAGATTTAATAAAAACTTTCTAGTTGATATCATCCTCAAACACGTATGGGACATCCATCATCCCTTAATTATACGTTTAACGGTTAAACAAAATATAGTATACGTGTGAGAAACATTTTCTTCGTAAATTGTGCTAATAAAGTTATTGTACTGTGTACAAAGTTTCCACAGAAACAATCAAATTGAAGTCCTTTTGTATATTGGACGCGGAATAATATTTAAAAGACGTATTTCGCTATCTAATTTAAAGAACATGTTGTTCGTAAAGGCATTATATATTTTTAATAAAGTTTTGCATAAAATCGGAAGTTTTTAGTCCTAAAGCAGATACACAAAACACAACGCAAAAGATTCCATTTTTTTACCATTTATTTATAGTTCAAAACATATATCCATACATATCCTTATAACTGTCACACCAATGACATGCCAAAATTCGAATGATCTTATTTGATAGATTTAAAAATCTTTTTAAAATTTAAAGCTACCATAAATAGAAAAAAAAAATATGTATGTTTTTGTCCTATCATTAATGAAAGTGAGATAGTGAAGTAAAAATTCCCTTTAGCAACCAGTTTAGTTCAGTTTTGTCAAAATAAGCAAAGAAACATTGCTTATGAATTATTCACTTGCAAGTGTATAATTGGACCTCATTAAAACCTCAAGCATGTGAACTTCAATTTAACCTCTTAGTTAGAGATGGAATTTGCATGCACTAGGCGTGATCAGCTAGTAAAAGGAAAAGAATGTCAACATTAAAAGTGTAACAAGGGTAAACTATTTGATTGACTGATTCGATCTACAAAAACTTATTCTTATACAGATAATAAAATGCTTCGCCGAGCGCAGCCTGATACGACCGCAGAGGTCGAACCCTGAACAGTTGGTACAGGTTTGGATACAATATTCAAGCTTGATACTGTGAATTTGAAGTGTGGTCAAATTTTTGACATAATATAGGTTTCTGGCACAAAATAAACGTGGTGAAAGATCTTCGAAATGGGTTGAAATATTTGTATTAATTTTCAATTGAAGATTTCTTGCTATTGCGCAATACTGTGATATTGTTAAAAAAAAAATGAATGAAAAAAAATATGTAACACATCAACAAAATGGAACCACTGAATTACAGGCTCCTGACTTGGGACAGGCACTTACAATCATAATGTGGCTGGGTTAAATATGTAAGCGGGATCCCAACCCTCCCCCTAACCTGGGACAATGGACTGGTGTATCAGTACAACATAAGAACGGACTATAAAAATCAGTTGAAAAAGGATCAACTCATCAGATGGATACAATAGAACTACATCTAACAAGAACACAGAGTGGACGTGGCCGGGTACTTGTATATTCAAACAACAAAAAGACACCAAGTACTGATCTGAGAGTACTCGAAGTTAATGACAGCTATAGTTCAAAGCCACTAACAATTAATAAAAAATCATGCATCTAAGTATAAATTATCAATCTGTACACCATGTGCACATCCACATCCAATGGATTTAGTGTAAAGACGTCAGAAACAGTCAGAAAAAAACATGACCCTGTGAAATGCCAAAATACAAATATCGACAGATTGTAGATCCATAAATGTGTAAATGTATATAGCAATAATATTTAATTAGCTTTCATTTACTGATAACAAAATCAATATTAATACCAATAAAAACAATATTCAATGATCTAATTACAGTTTTGAATTAATTTAGAATCAGTTTATTTAAAGGATCGATAAGTTTACCAGGATCGTTTCTAAATTTCCAGGCACGGTAAACAACATTTTCGTAAAAATGAGGATGTGCTATCCCTTTTGAAAAACGTTTTCTACAGGTACAACTAAACTTCAAAAGCAAATCTTTAGATCTTTGGAAGAATTTAGTAAAGGTTTTACGTAATTTGTGGTAACGAAATCACTGGCGTAATAATTTACAAGTAATACCAGGAACTTTCTATACTATCACCACCCATATTAAAGGGGAAATTAACAATAGGGAACGAAAAAAACGTCCCTTTTGTCATAAATCGTAGTGTGGAGTTTCGCATGTAAAACCGAAATATCTAAATCCAGGAAAGGACAGTTATTACCGTTTAAATTTGATTGATAGTCTGTTGATGTATCCTTGACAAAGAATAATGAAATTGCAAGAAACAATTACACATATTTCTTTGATGTTTTTTTAGATTGCTCAGGTAGTTTTGAGCTTCTTTTTTGTACAACAGAACAACTAGTAGTCATCTTCACTTCACTTCACACACAAACACATATATATGTATATATACTGCAGCTGTCCCATTTGAGCAGTCAAATTGCATTGACTGTATATTCATATGTGATATACAGTCACTGACCGTATATCACCTTGTTTATGACGTTGACAATGCGTTTCCGTAGAGTTTTATTTATGACGTCAATAAAACATACAGGTTCGCGGCACAGCCTCGCTTTCTACCTGTTTCTAAGCCTTGTACAAATAACATTGATATTTCGAGACAATGTATGGTTATTCTATACATATATATATATATATATATATATATATATATATAAAGATCACTATAATAAATGTTCTTGTGTATAGAAATATATATAGATTACTAAAAAATCCAACATTTCCGGTATGAATAGTTTTAATTCACTAGTACTTTCATGTTTAAATAACAATCTTCAGGTGAAACTATACATGAATAACGTAACTATGTAACGGTAGGTATGTAACGTCATAGTTGTCGTTGAGTATATAAAGGGAGATAAATCGTATTACACTTAGTCTATATATAGAAGTATGGAGCGTCATTATTACACAATAGAAAATGCATAGTTTGCATTCAATCGTGATTTAAATTTTGAAATAAAATGTTTTTCCTTTACTTCTCGTGTAATGTCACAACCCATATTCATTTTATAAAATGGGAATATTTTAAAAAATCCCCCTCCACATTCGTCTAAATGTTTGCTTAGGGGGATTTTTCTGTATTGTGGCTGCCTTATATGTTGTCTATGAATGCGCACTCTTTCTGTTACACTGTTCCCTGTTTGGCCGATATAAATTTCCTGGCAACCATTACATTTAATGCAATAAATTAAGTTCTCGGATTTACAGGTAATGTCTTCGTTGGTAAAAAGTGATAGACCATTAGGTATGTCCATTCCCTTGCCGACATGGATATACGGACATGCTCCACAACGACTGTCTCGACATTTTGACACACTGAATGTTCTTTGTTGGTCGAATCGTGCTCGGGTCAATAGTCGTTTAAGGTTTTGTGGTTGCCGTTTACTTTGTAGAAGTGTTTCTGTATTAATTAAACGGCGCATCTTTTCATCCTGATCAAGAATAGGTAAATGTGCCTTTGCAACGGGAATTATTTTAAAGTTCCGGGGATTATGTGTAATAACGAACGGTATTTTATCGTTGTTATTACTCTGCTCCTCGCAGGTGGAGCGTAGTTGGTTGGTTGGGATCTGTTTTGCCATTTGAATTCCCCTTTCTATTAAAGTCTCTGGATAGTTTTGCTTGATCAAAAATGATTGTAGTTCCTCTAGACGGTCTTCTCTCAAATGTTCATCCTCGACTACTGTACATATTTTTCTTGCTAAACAATAGGGGATATTCCTTTTGGTATGAGATGGGTGGCACGAATTAAAATCTAAATACTGATGAGTATCAGTACCTTTGTAAAAAATATCGGTTTTAATTTCAGTGCCATCTTTAATAACAAGAATGTCTAGAAACGGTAATTGGTTAAAATTTTCATCCTTCGTAAATTTTATGGAGGTATGAAGGTTATTTAGTATGTCCGAAAATAGTTGGAGTTCTTCGTCGGATTTGTTCCAGATAATGAAGCAATCATCAAGGTATCTTTTCCATGATAATTCGAATTCTCTTGCAAATTCAACTCCAAAATTATTTTCAACTTCTTGATACAGTCTTTGTTCAAGGAAGCCCATGACTAATGTTGCATAGGTTGGTGCAAATTTTGTTCCCATTGCTGTCCCCCGATGTTGCAAATAGTTCTTGCCATTGAAATAGAAAGAATTGTTTTCAAGAATTAGTTTAGTAGAATCGAGTATAAAGTCAACAGTGAATCGATTTGGTATTGCATCTCGATGTTTTGCAACCCAATATTGTATTGCCTCTATTCCTAAATCGTGTGGAATGTTCGTATATAGGCTTGTGACATCGAAGCTTACTAAACGAGCGTGAACCGGTGCTATTTTTGGCAGGTGTGAGAGAAAATCTATATCGTCTCTTATATAGCTCGGTACATATTTACACAATGGTTTCAAAATTATGTCTAAAAAGTTGCTTAGTCTGTGAGTGGGACTTGCTGGACCTGCAATGATGGGTCTAAGTTTAAGATCCGTCGGTTTTTGCACTTTTATGTATTCGTTTTGCTGAGAATTAATAGCCGATTGGATCTCCTTTGATTTATGGATTTTTGGAAGGCCATAAAAGTTACTCGTTTTCCTTTCGAAATTTTTCAAGTAATCATACTCTTTTTCCGTAGTGGCCGTTGTGTATTTGTTCAGTACGGTATTCATTCTTCTCTTGACTAGATGATCTATATTATCAGGAATTTCTGAGTAAAATGTCGAATCATTGAGTTGTTCTTCAACTTTAATTCTATAGTAGTCTGAATCCATTATTACTATTGCCCCACCTTTATCGGCCTGCTTAATTACTATGCTTTTATCGTTTCTTAGATTTTGGAGTGCTGACTTTTCGCCTTTAGTTAAGTTGTGGTTGACTTTAATTGGTGTAAGTGGGTAGTTGACTAAGCAACTTTTTAGACATAATTTTGAAACCATTGTGTAAATATGTACCGAGCTATATAAGAGACGATATAGATTTTCTCTCACACCTGCCAAAAATAGCACCGGTTCACGCTCGTTTAGTAAGCTTCGATGTCACAAGCCTATATACGAACATTCCACACGATTTAGGAATAGAGGCAATACAATATTGGGTTGCAAAACATCGAGATGCAATACCAAATCGATTCACTGTTGACTTTATACTCGATTCTACTAAACTAATTCTTGAAAACAATTCTTTCTATTTCAATGGCAAGAACTATTTGCAACATCGGGGAACAGCAATGGGAACAAAATTTGCACCAACCTATGCAACATTAGTCATGGGCTTCCTTGAACAAAGACTGTATCAAGAAGTTGAAAATAATTTTGGAGTTGAATTTGCAAGAGAATTCGAATTATCATGGAAAAGATACCTTGATGATTGCTTCATTATCTGGAACAAATCCGACGAAGAACTCCAACTATTTTCGGACATACTAAATAACCTTCATACCTCCATAAAATTTACGAAGGATGAAAATTTTAACCAATTACCGTTTCTAGACATTCTTGTTATTAAAGATGGCACTGAAATTAAAACCGATATTTTTTACAAAGGTACTGATACTCATCAGTATTTAGATTTTAATTCGTGCCACCCATCTCATACCAAAAGGAATATCCCCTATTGTTTAGCAAGAAAAATATGTACAGTAGTCGAGGATGAACATTTGAGAGAAGACCGTCTAGAGGAACTACAATCATTTTTGATCAAGCAAAACTATCCAGAGACTTTAATAGAAAGGGGAATTCAAATGGCAAAACAGATCCCAACCAACCAACTACGCTCCACCTGCGAGGAGCAGAGTAATAACAACGATAAAATACCGTTCGTTATTACACATAATCCCCGGAACTTTAAAATAATTCCCGTTGCAAAGGCACATTTACCTATTCTTGATCAGGATGAAAAGATGCGCCGTTTAATTAATACAGAAACACTTCTACAAAGTAAACGGCAACCACAAAACCTTAAACGACTATTGACCCGAGCACGATTCGACCAACAAAGAACATTCAGTGTGTCAAAATGTCGAGACAGTCGTTGTGGAGCATGTCCGTATATCCATGTCGGCAAGGGAATGGACATACCTAATGGTCTATCACTTTTTACCAACGAAGACATTACCTGTAAATCCGAGAACTTAATTTATTGCATTAAATGTAATGGTTGCCAGGAAATTTATATCGGCCAAACAGGGAACAGTGTAACAGAAAGAGTGCGCATTCATAGACAACATATAAGGCAGCCACAATACAGAAAAATCCCCCTAAGCAAACATTTAGACGAATGTGGAGGGGGATTTTTTAAAATATTCCCATTTTATAAAATGAATATGGGTTGTGACATTACACGAGAAGTAAAGGAAAAACATTTTATTTCAAAATTTAAATCACGATTGAATGCAAACTATGCATTTTCTATTGTGTAATAATGACGCTCCATACTTCTATATATAGACTAAGTGTAATACGATTTATCTCCCTTTATATACTCAACGACAACTATGACGTTACATACCTACCGTTACATAGTTACGTTATTCATGTATAGTTTCACCTGAAGATTGTTATTTAAACATGAAAGTACTAGTGAATTAAAACTATTCATACCGGAAATGTTGGATTTTTTAGTAATCTATATATATATATATATATATATATATATATATGACAAACAAATAAAAAAAGCCATAGACATTGAAAACAATGCACATCTATTATATAGTCAGTCAGACTACCTACGACGAACTGAAAAGTCTCCTAAGATTCAGTAGCCGTGTAGGTAAATTATGTGAAAATCAAGACTTGCATAAAAAATATACCAATATTAGAGACAATGGCGTCATTTTCCTCAGAGCTCTCAGCTCCTTGATTGAGAATGTCAGTCTTAATAAATACACAAAGACATCATTATTTGAATTGTTATTTTATTACTATGCAAAACTTAACAAACAACAAACAGGTAATCAATATCTATTCTAAATCATTATTATTAGTATTTTCTTCTCCGTCATTCGATACTTCTCCGTCGTTTTCCTCTTGGATAGCCCCTAAATTATCAACAGTTGTCTGCTCTTCAGTAGGGTCATTACTATAGTTATCTGCAGTATCTATAAAATCACCGTCACCATGACCCGCCTCCTCGACATATGGATCCTCAAAGTGGTCCTGTGAAGCTTGTAAATCCTTGAATTCATCGAAAGCAGCCATTAGTCTGACAAGTGATTCATTCAGTGGTGTCATGAACAAAATAAGGCAGGCTGACATCAAAAAGCTGTTGAAGGCAACAAATAGCCCCTGAAATGCAAAGTTGAATTGACTTATGATTATGTGTGCGTTTCCAATCCCTTTATTTTCTTGAATGTTCTAACCTAAGTAAATCGGTATTAACTGCGCTATCATTTGCATTAAAAAGAGTCCTAAAAGTCAAACGTAAAGGGTTTCATTTAGTTCTGTGATATTAATGTTAACATGTGACTTGAAACAAAAGTAAACCATACATATTGATGAAACATAGATTTATTATCTTCTTAGCTTGTTTGGAAATTTCCCGTCTATTTATATACCATGACTAGTCTCCCTTTGCTGAAGTTATCCCCTCACACCATAATGATTTAAGTGACCGTTACGGGATATATGTGTCACATATGACCACGAAAATGTTCCATGTATGTAGCCACATTGCCCTCCTTTTCTCTACGATCGTGGCATCAATGAATACTACTTATCTTGAATATTAACTTTGCATGACTGATGAGCAACACAACGGCTTTATACATGTGGTGCAGGAACAACTTGCATCTTTTGCATCTGAGTAAACCCTCAATTTTGAATGATTCGTGTTGCTTGCTTAGTTGTTCAGTATAGCGTTAAGCTGTTTTGTCAATTTCTTTCGGCCACGGTGTTGTCTGTTTTTTTTTTCGACTTATGTTTTTTGCGTTTTTTTTTTTAAATCACCCTTGGTATAGTCTTCTATCCTTTTGTGAATAGGTTTGTTAACGACACTTGTTTCCTTATCAAAATAATGATTCATGGTAAGACTGCAGTAAAGGGGCACGATTTAGGTAGCAACAAACAGTTAGGGGGGGGGGGGGGGGGGGGGGTTGACACTCCTAATGTATTTTCTCGGTGCGAATAGGTTGATTAGTGACATGGGCAAAACCAAATTAGCAAAAATAGTTTCTATAGTCAAATTCCACAGGCACATGTCTCAGAAAAAAAATTATTCCTGTATACCTTTATATAACTCAGTGTTATATAAAGGTATACAAGAAAAAAAATTCTGAGACGAGTGCCTGTGTCCAATTCCCCGAAGATGAGACCGTAACAGAGTGAGAGGGATGAAACCTCGGATACGAAGTGTAATTTTTCAGTCTATCTGACAAGAGTAATTTGTAATTACTGAACGACAAAAGTCAAAAATCTGCAATATCGAACTTTACCTCCATTTTAAAGTACCTTCCGTGCATCTTAATTTTGAAAGTTTGGTTACAGAGAAGTAGATGAAAATGTGAAAGTGTAATGATAAGGACGACGGACGTCAGGATGTGACAATAGCTCGCCTGGCCTGAAAGCCCAGGAAGGCTAACACTATCACCATCGCAACGTTACAAATCTTATTTTAATTATTATTTACCTCCCACATCCGTGAAAACAGCATTCTAGATAGGAAATATCCCATCCAACCTACAACCATTGGTCCAAACAAAATCATGAGGTCGCGAATTATCTCCCATAACAAAGAGATCTCCCTTTGCAAATGTTCGACCTGAAAATAAAAACAAATCACTCATTCCATAATTTACTATTTTCACAGTCTTTAAACTTTCTGCAATTAATTGGTTTTCAAAAGTTATTGATTCAGGTGTAAATATCAGGGAATTGTTTTAACAAGACGGAAAGACATGATAGGAGAAATCAAGGTACTTGACAATGCTTTGCACTTGTAACTTGCTCTGACTGAATGCTGGACCGTTTGTGCTGGCGTGTCTGCATTTTTGTTAGCTTGATTGCCTTGATAAGCTACGAGTTTTAAAATAATTCAAAATAAGATTATTTTTTTTATAATCAATGAAAGTGAAATAGTGAAATAATAAATTCACTTTTAGCAGCCAGTTTGGTTCATTTTTTGTCATAATAAGCTATGAGAAAACCGCTGGTGCATTTTTTTTTTTATCTTTAATACAGATTTAAGATTTAAGAATTAAGATTTCAAAACATTTTACTGGTCATCTCGTGGTGTACACATGCTAAGAAGTACTGTCCAGATCTTTATTGAGTTACCTGACGTTGAATTTGTTCTTGTGAAAACTTAAATTCTGCTTTGATCTTTTCTCCATAGTCTATAACGAGATAGCCTGAAAGATAAATATATATATGTAAACGATAGCAAACTCCTCCATTCAAATGTATAAAAAATCAGAGATGTCGTAATTCACGTGCTCCGTCAAAAAGAAATATGAAATCATTGGTTTATTATAAGATTGAAAAATCATCGGAATACGTCCAGTCACATATATTACATACACTGTTGAGATCTCAGTCCCTGTATGTGTGTTGATTAATTTATTACCACTAGGGAAAACCAAATATTCACGAAAAAATAGAATTTCAAGATTTTTAAGCAGGCGTCATAATGTTTGCTAAACGTTTGAGGGGAAAGGGATAAGGGGACCAGGACCGGTGTGCCATTTTTTTCTCAGTTATGTAGTATATAATTATTATCAGTCGGAGTCCCAGAGAGAACAGATATTTACATAATGAAATGCACTTTCTTTGTTCCTATAATTATAGAAGTCCACGATTATTTTAAAATTATTCAAACACACCTAATCTGAAACAAATATTCAAATATTTTTTTGTAAGTTAGTTTGTAACGGAGATGCTGAAATTAGACTATGTCTCTTGTCAAGAATATTGGATGACGCAAAATGAAATATATCACTGTGCAAGTGCGGAATAATCGGAATTGAATATTTAAATAAAATTATATTGTGAAAATTGTATAGACGTTTCTTCAACTTACTAGATATTTTGTATAAGACTTTGACATCCTTATGGAGGAATTATACCTACTAAGATGTACCTGTGAAAGACACGTTTGGTATTGGGTCTGAATTAGACGAAGAGGAATTGAAATAGCTCCTCACTATTTGACTGTTAATTTTATTACCTAAATTATGGTTTGGCTTCATCATACATGTATAAATTTTATTTAGAATATTAAAGTATCTGAACGTCTGTATTTGGTCTCATTTGTCAAATAGAAAATTGCTCAGACCAAATAGAAAGAACTTTTATCCGGGTGAGCAGGACACGCCCAATCAACACGAGAGGGTGGTGACGCATAGCCACCCGACCCTCTTGTTATTCAATCTGTTCGCTTATTTATATTAAATATGGCAAAAATGCTTAGTTGCAAGTATTCCAATGGAAGTGACGATGGAAGATAATTCAATATGTACCGATTCGAAAATTGTTTTAGATAAATGGAAATGTGATTTTTCAAATATGTTAAATTCTGGAAATTTATATGAAGCTACGGAAAAAGATGTTAACAGTTGCATAATAACCGATGGTATTCTTGATAGTGAAATAACCAATGATGAAGTTCTCAATATTTTAAAATTGTCAAAAGCGGGAAAATCTCCTGGTTGTGATGAAATTCCAATGGAGATGTATAAAAATCAGACAGCTATAAGCGCCCTTACTCAAGTGTTCAACATTTGTTACAATTCAGGAATGATACCGGAGCTATGGAGTAGAGGAATAATCACCCCAATACCGAAGAGTTCGACTTCCGACCCTCGAGACCCGATGTCTTACAGAGGAATAACATTGGCGCCAACCTCATATAAACTGTATTGCGGAGTACTGAATTCAAGATTAACTGTAAAGCTTGATGAACTAAATTGTATACATGATGAACAAAATGGTTTTAGATCTAATCGCAGTATTATAGATCATTTGTCAACAATTACAAGTATTATTGAAACAAGAAAAATGTGTAAAGTGTCTACTTTTGCAGCTTTTATTGATTTCAAAAAAGCATATGATACTGTAAACAGATTTTTATTATTTTGTAAACTTGAGTCAATAGGAATTAGTAGTAAAATGTTGAATGCTTTAAAATCTTTATATCATAAAGTACAGTCATGTGTTAAAGTAAATGGGAAAATAACCCAATGGTTTGATGTTCAATGTGGTTTAAAACAAGGGTGTGTGTTATCGCCAATTTTATTCAATACTTTTATTAATAATTTAGTAAGTGAGGTTATAAGTTTAAATTTTGGTATTCCGATAGAGGAAGAGAAGATATGTATTTTGCTCTATGCTGATGATATTGTTTTACTTGTTGAAAATGAATCAGACTTGCAGATGCTCTTAGATATTATACATATGTGGTGTCATAAAAATGATATTAGTGTTAATTTGAGTAAATCTAAGATTATTCATTTTAGACCACCTTCATTTCCAAGGTCTATTTATACATTTATGCTGGGTAATGATAATATTGAAATTGTAATACAATAAACTTACCTTGGTTTACATCTTACAGAATTTTTAAATTATGATTTAATGGAAACAGCTATTGCCAGGTCGGCAAGTAGAGCTCTTGGGTTATTGATCGCAAAATGTAAATCAAATGGTGGTTTTTGTTACTCTACTTATACAAAGCTTTATGACACACTTGTATGGTCAGTCATCCATTATGGTGCTTCAATATGGAGAACAAGGGAATTATCTTGCATAAATGCCGTTAAAAACAGAGCGATGAGATTTTTTATGGGTGTAGGAAAGTATACACCAAACTTATCTCTGTATGGTGATATGGGCTGGATTCCATGCAATGTAAAGCAATGGTCAGACGTTTTTAGATTATGGTCCAGATTTTGTAAAATGGACAATGATAGATTGAACAGAAGAGTATTTATGTGGTCATACAAGTATGGAAATAAGCCAATTAAAAACTGGTGCTTCAGAGTAATGACTAAGTTTAAAGAGTATAATATTGAACCATATTGTAATTGTGATATATTGTTAACTAAAAATAAAAGGATATAGAATGCTTAGCTATTGATTTATATAAAACTGAATGGCATAATAAGTTGGCTTCGAATGAATATGCCAAACTACGTACTTATAAATTATTTAAAACAGAATTTAAGGTAGAAAATTACATTAAATTTGTTAAACTGTTGCAGGGAAATATAGAAGTGCTTTTGCAAAATTTTGCTGTGGTGTTGCGCCCCTAAAAATTTAAATAGGCCGGTATCAGAACTTACCTATTAATGAAAGAACATGTTTTAGTTGTAATGATACCATTGAAGATGTGAAACATGTAATTTTGAAATGTCCACTATATGCAGATTTTCGTGCTGTGTTGTTTAGTCATGCTAATTCTTTTTGTCATGATTTTAGTAGTATTTCAGATTACGATAAATTTGTATTTTTACTTACTGATGAAAATGTTTACTTTTATCTGCTATAATATTTTACTGAAAAGAAAATATTTATTATATTCTTAAAATTTGTAAACTTTTGATGTTTTATGTTTTATATTTTATGTGTCTGTGTATATACATTGTATATATATATATATATATATATGTAAATGTATATACCATTTTTTGTAGTATCTCATAACTCTTTTTAGAGTGGCTCTTGTTTTATTTTGGAAATTGTAATATTATGTACAAAAAAAATGTTTTATAAGAGGTGAGACTCAAATAAAATATTGCCTTGTCTTGTCTTGTCTTGCAAAAATGCTATTCGTTCTACATGTTTCATTACATGTTGGAATTGTATTTTTTATTTTTATTTTCGATGCATGATTTTTTCATCAGTTGTTTTTTTGCTTTATACTTCCAATCCCGTCAGTAACTGCAGGAACTCTCAGATCTGTACTACCGTACATGTAAATGTCTTCTTAGTTGTGGGGATGTATAAATACCCTGCTACGTCTGGTTTGTGGGTAAATTGTGCTTTTGTTACTGTTAGTGTTACTGTTAAGATGTTTTTCTGCTTTGTATCGATCTGATGAGTTTTGCCCTTCTCAACTGATTTTTATGTTGTGTTCTTATGTTGTACTATTACACCACTGTCGGTGGTTAGGGGAGGTCTTGGCGTCAGCAATCTAGTTTAATCTACCACATTCTGTATGTGCCTGTTTAGTTTCTATGCTGTGTTTTGTAAACTGTTGTTTTTATTTTTATATATAGTCTTTCCGCCAGTTTCCGTTTCGCAACGGTTTTGTCAGTTTATTTTCTATTTTGTGAGTTGGAAGATCTTAGAATGTCCCTTTGGTATCTTTCATTTTTCTTTTGTGTTCGTAAAATTGTTAAATAATCCAACGAACGAAGTGAACCAGTTACCTTTTGTTTTATCTTGATTTGTATTGTTTGAGTTTTTCAAACCGAGATCAACTTCGTCAGCCATTTTGTCTGTTTATGTCACGTGTTTATTTCTAAACGTCAACGGGGTTGAGTGACGTCATAACTGAAATTAGATCACATGACGTTGTCGCGCACAACATGGTATATCTATGCACCAGTCTCCACTTTCGGGTTTTTCAACTCCCCTGATTTGTATTTTTTAAACAATCAGTTTTGGTCTCTAACGTCAAATATTGCCTGACGAACGTTACATGCTAGATATGGCCTTCTACACAGGTTCTGGTCTTAAGAAATTTAAAACAGACAGACCATTCTTTTTATGAGGGGGAGGGGAAGCGGGGGCTAGAGGGGGTCTCATCCCGAATTCCCGTTTTTTTTTAATCTCCACCTGGTGTTTTTCAGAAAAATGTACATGCAGTTCTTGTAAATAATGTACTTACTTGCTGCCCCATAACTTGATCTCAAACCTGCTGTGGTTTTTTTTTATGTTTTATCTTTTTGCAGTTATTTTTATTTTTTTATTTAGCTATTTATTTCTTTTGCTTATGCATTACCTTTGCTATAGCTGCATGCAGTCTTTTGTTGGTGCTTACAATGTTAAATTTTGCATGTGCTGCTCCGATATGAATACTATGACTTGTGACTTAATGTTTTACCAATAATTCGTAATACATGTAGAAATCGTAAAATGGTACCAAAGGAACATTACTATCTCAAATCGGAAAATTAACAATAGGGAACGAAAAGTTATTTTCCCTGTGTAAATTTTTGTGTAAAGTTTCTGCGTAAAAGTTAAATATCAAAATCTAGGAAAGATCGACAGTTATAATTACCGTCTATATTTATTTTATTTCAAGTAAGTTCCTTGTGTCAAATTTCGGCAGTATATTTAAAAATGAAAAAAAACATCATCAAGATATATCTAATATTCCTGGACTTATATTTAATATTTATAATAAGTGGGCCCCTCTTTTAGAAAAGTTCTCCTTAATATAAGCTAGGGGCCTCGGTGGTCGAGTGGTCTATAAGTAATCGCTAGCCAGTCAACACTGAGGTTGTGAGTTTGAACCCGGTCCGCTCCTGCGGATGCACTTGACTCCAATCTTATTTTTTTGTAGGATTGTCAGTCTTCCTATCGGAGGTCGGTGGTTTTCTCCGTGCACTCTGGCTTCCTCCACCAATAAAAAAACTGACCACCACGAAAGAGCCTAAATGCGGTACTTAAAAGTGGCGTTAAAACACCAAAAATCAAACCAAATACTTGTATATAATAATTAATAATCTAATTTTCTTTTTTCTTTGAAGTCTACAACAGTAATATGGCCCCCTTGTCTGAAGGAAGTCATTCATTTAAGGGATATCTCTCATTTCTCAACCGGTTAAATAGGCCTATAACGTTTTTTCTCTAATTTTTGTGCTATTTTCACATTTCCTGACCGGTGTGAGAAAAATATTTCTCCTCACTATAGTGAAAAATCTGTTCTCGGCAAATGATTAGTCGAAATTTGATTATGACGTCTAAATGTTTTGTTTTCTTCTGAATTTTCCTATTGTGACGTCATGAAAAAAGGCGACCATGCCTGATGACGTCGCATATAAAGAACACAAGTTTCTGAAAATCTTTGAAAAAGAAGGATAAAAATCAATAGAGAAACAGATTCCTACACTATAACTCGTGTATTAAGATATTTCTCCACTCTCGACAGTTAAATTTTAGTTATTTAAAGAGCTCGGCAAGCCTCGCGCTTTAAATAATAAAATTTAACTGTCTCGAGTGGAGAAATATCGTAATACACTTGTTGCAGTGTTGGAATCTATATTTCTTAATGGACACATCTGATGGTTTGATCGAGTCTACAGCTCATTTCTTATTGCATTGTAAAAAATATGACGAATTGCGTAATGACATTATTTTCTCAATTAATTATCCAGTCACACTAAACACGGATTTACTTTTATTTGGATCACAAGCTCTAAATTTAGACCAAAATAAGGATATTTTTGGAAAAGTACAAAAATTCTTACTTAAGTGCAAGAGATTTACAAGATAAATTGTTATTCACTATTTTCAGAAAGTTGCATTTCATCTAAACATGTGTATTACATAGTATTTCAGTGTAGTTTCTTTTTTCTTTCTTTTTACTTTTTTTTTCTTCTTTTGTTGTATTTATTTTCATTATTTTAGAATAATTTTTTTTTTCTCCTTTCTTTTTTAGTTACATAGTAACTTATTTATTCTTGTTCCATATCATTGTAATATTGCATGCTATATTTATGTAATAGTTAACTGGAGTTGGTATTTCAAGGAAACGGATTAATATAAGCTATATATAGCTTGTTTCTGAATCCTGTTATTATTGTGTATTTTGTATGATTATATATTTGTATTGATGATGAATAAATATGTTTAAACTAATGGACACATCTTTTCATAGTAAAAGGAAGACAACTCGTTCTTGAAAATACATGTATCAATAAGATGTGATCTGCGTGCCATTGAGACAAGTAAACAATTATAGGTCAAAGTACGGTCTTCAACACGGAGTCTTGGCTCACGCCAAACAGCAAGCCGCTATAAAGGGTCCCAAAATGAGAAGTGTAAAACAATGAAAACAGGAAAACCAATGGTCTAATCTATATGAAAAACGAGAAACACTTATCATTGAACCACATCAACATACGACAACCACTGAACAATACGTTCCTGTGCAAACAAATACAGTGAGTTTAAACTGGAGCCAACTTTCACCCTAACCTGAAGAATTGGCGTAACATCTTGTGAAAAGACACGTTATAAAATATCAATCACCATACTTGATATTAGTGACAAGGGAACGTCAACATCTAAAATTGGATAAAACAGGAAATAAAAAATCATCTCTTTTCAGATAAAGATATCAAGATACAGAAAAGGGTAGTGTTCGCTGTTGGTATTTGCTTTATTTAAAGTCTGTTCAGGTCAGCAGGATACATCTCGTTACAACTGTCAGACAACTTCTTCATTTTTTTTCTTCATTTGTGTCCATTATTTTTTAAACCTATTTAAATAGAAAGAAACTTTAAATAACAAAAATGATCGAGATAAGTTCTACCAATAGGTCAACATGATTGAAACTGTTTTTCGACACCTAATTGAAGTTAATGCCCTTTAATAATGATTTCGCCATTATTTTGCGTATTTATACGACCGCCAAATTTAAAATATTTTTGTCGTATATTGGTATCGTCGTCGTCAGCGTCAGCGTCGTCCGAAGACCGATGGTTTCCGGATAATAACTTTAGTATAAGATAATAGAAATCAATAGAATTTTTTTAACACAATGTTTATAACCACAAAAGGAAGGTTGGGATTGGTTTTGGGGGTTATGGTCCCACATGTTTATGAATAAGGGGTCAAAAGGGGGCCCAAATAAGCATTTTTGTAGTTTGCAGTCAATGTAAGTGTATAAATCTCTGAGATTATATCACAAGTTTCCATACTACAAAGGGATAGTTATGGAGTGTTATGGCTCAAATCATTTAGCAATTAGGGGCAAAAAAAGGGGAAAAACGAGGGTTTTTCTGGTTAGAGGACAATTTAGACAATTTAAAAGTAGTGTAAGGGAGGTAATCCAATTCCGTTTAAAGAATACTATTATATACATATGTTTGATTACATCCCTTACACTGCTTGAAAATTATGTATTAAGGAATGATGATTAGCTGTTTTGTTTTTAGAAGTTACTATTAATTTTAGCAATCAAATTTATATTGCAATATTTTTATGATGTATTTAAACAGGTCGAGAACTCTAGATTTCTTTACGTCAGAATATACTTGCATAGTAATTTCCCAAACACAAGGCCAATACGGCCTTGAAAAACTGACCAATCGACTCAATGAGCTACAATGCATTGTGGGCTACTACGAATTTACTACAACCGGAAAACACGTGGAATTAGTGGAAGAACTGTCAACTAATATAGTGTCTGGGATTCTCAAAATATATGGGGTTTTTTCTGTGAATGTGATTATTGTTAAATATATAACATAATCTTCAATTTGCATGCTCAGATTAAAAAAGTATTGTTTACGGGCTTCACTATTCGACTTTCTTTTTCGCCTTGTTAAAGTTGTTTAACAGGTTTTTTTCCATTGTTATGCATTATCCCTGTGCAATAATTTTACGACCTGAAACTGAAATTTCAGATGAAATGACCACTGTCCACATAAAAAAAATTGAGCTCTTTTAAACCTGTATAATGTCATTCCAAACTCATTTCTGCCTAGAAAAACACGAAAACTTTCATTGAAACTCTTCTTTCTGTACTGGATGTGTAAAATTTTTATCAGGACCTGAACTGAAAGTAAGAACATCATAATATTAAGAATGCTAAAAAAAGTGTTATGAAAGCGGCAAGGCGGATCCAGCCATTTTAAAAAGGGGGGTCCTAAACCAGAACAAAAAAGGGGGTTGGGCTTCCAACTACATGTCCCCATTCAAATGCATTGATCGTTCAAAAAAAGGGGATCCAAGCCCCGGAACACCCCCTTGGATGAGCGGGTACGGTATATAGCTTAATACATTTAGTATATCTTCATCCATCGATAAAGTCCGTTTCTTGCTAATTTTATCACAAAATATACCTCATAGGTTTTTTATCGTTCGGCTGCTGTCATGTTGACGTATGTGAAATATCTCAAATATTTATAGCCTCTGGATCACAGTAGGTGCCATATTACCTATCATTTTTATTTTAAAACGTGCTTTGTATGTAGAAAAAAGAAGATGTGAGGTATGAGTGCCAAATGAGACATCTTTCAAAAAAAGACATAATTTAATACGTAAGCAGTCATAGATTCTAGTACGCTATAAATGACACAATCCAAACAACAACAAAAAAAAAACAAAAAAAAAACAACGGCCCAATATAATAATATATATAAGGAGAAGAAATCTGTCTAATAAAAAAACAACGTTTATAGGTTTGTATATATAGGAGCCTATATTTCAGTGGTTGTCGTTTGTTTTTGTGTTACATATTCGTTTTTCGTTCATTTTTTTCATATAATTAAGGCCGTTTTCCCGTTTGAATTATTTTACATTGTCATATCGGGGTCTTTTATAGCTGACTATGCGTATGGGCTTTGCTCATTGTTGAAGGCCGTACGATGACCTATAAATGTTAATTTCTGTGTCATTTTGGTCTCTTGTGGACAGTTGTCCCATTGGCAATCATACCACATCTTCTTTTTTATATTAGATCCAACGCTGCAATTTTCACAAAACATATCAAATTTTCCACCTCGTCGCACATACATATGGATAACATCATTACAGCTTATTTTCTAATACTTGTAGAGCAAAACTTTGTTTAGCTTGCTTGCTTTGTTTGTATATAGTACAATCATATTAGGATAACAACCAATTAAATTCAAATATAAAATATACAAGTTAAACTATGCCAAATATATATATTGTTTAAAGATGTCAATCTTATTTTCAAAGCTTGAATAAACAATTATACACACAAAGCAAGCAAGCCAACCAAAATTTTACTTTGCAAGCATTAGGAAATCAGCTGTAATGATTTTATTCAGTTTGGCAAATGTCCGAGCCCGTTAAAAAACGAAAACAAAATGAAACTACAGTTGCTGACTTCACTACCTTTGGAACAGTTTGGAAGTCTCATATACTAAAATGTGACAAAAATAAATACATTTGTACTTATAGATTTTGTCAACACTGCCATGTATGTACATATTTCTTCGCCTTTTTTACGAACACAAAATTCAAGGATCACACATTTGCCTTTAATTATCTATACGGAAATTGCTGTACTCGTGAATATTAGCACCGGCTGTTATCGACGGCTTAATTTACACAAGTAAGATTATCTCATGGGTGTTTGTGTTTTTCGCTGTTGTTTCGTTGCTGTCTGGTGGGCGAATACATGAAATCTCCGTGCCATCATCAAACATATTAATGGCTATATATCGGGTTATTCAAACCCTTTTTTCTTCGCATAGAAACAACTCTTCGTTAATCTGAGCATGGAAGGAATACTTAGTATCACGAACTATAAATGAGGATACACAAAATGAAAAACTAAGCGAAATTGTGAATCCCGCATTGCACGAAAAATGTGTTGTATTTCAGTAAATAACACGTGTTCTCGGTTGATTGTAAACACGTAGTAGTCCATCATGCATCGTTACTCATTGAGTGGATTGGTCAAAAACCTAGGTAAATTGCGTCACATGTCAATAAACAATTACATGTGCGAGAACATAAGTATGCTAATTTATGCATTTCCATATAAGGTAGTGGTCCCGACCTGTTAAATGAGTAGTTATTGTTGCAAACTCCATTACAAATTTGAATTGGGATTATATTTTGG
The DNA here is from genome assembly GCF_963676685.1 of Mytilus edulis. Lineage (NCBI taxonomy): Eukaryota > Metazoa > Mollusca > Bivalvia > Mytilida > Mytilidae > Mytilus > Mytilus edulis. The sequence goes on along the minus strand of NC_092352.1, from coordinate 26,756,829 downwards.
AATAAGGGAATGGGGGGGGGGGGGGGTTGAGAAAAAAAGGGGGTAATAAAAATTTGGGGGGAGTACAATTTTTCTCATCTCAGATTTCAGAAATTAAAAAGAAAATTTCTTCAAATATTTTTTAAGGGATTATTAAACATTCAATAGCATAGTGTATTGCAAAAGCAAAAAACAATGATTTAAGTTCATTAGACCGCATTCATTCTTTGTCAGAAACCTATGCTGGGTCAACTATTTAATCACAATCCAAATTCAGAGCTGTATCAAGCTTGAAGGTTATGTCCATACTTGCCCCAACTGTTCAGGGTTCGACCTCTGCCGTCGTATAAAGATGCGCCCTGCGGATCATCTGGTTGCTTAATATTATCTTGAAAACTCTAGATGGAAATTTGTAAGAGCAAATAAGATCAACAAGACAATCTCTACAAACAAGTCAGCAATACCGAAGATTTTAGTCGACTCCTCATTGAAGTTTTCACCTTTTTGTAACGATTTCCGATTTTTTTCAATTTTACCTATTATTATTATCTTGAAAATTATTAATAGATAGATAGAAATTTAAAAAAAATTGATCAGCAAGACACGAGCTCTCTCAGATCTGTTCCTGGTGTCTTTTTTGTTGTTGGGATATACAAGTACCCGGCCACGTCCACTTGTATTTTTGTCCATCTGATGAGTTGAGCCTTTTTCAAATGATTTTTATAGTTCGATCTTATGTTGTACTGTTATACCACTGTCCCAGCTTAGGGGGAGGGTTGGGATCCTGCTAACATATTTAACCCCGCCACATTATGTATGTATGTGCCTGTCCCAAGTCAGGAGCCTGTAATTCAGTGGTTGTCGTTTGTTTATGTGTTACATATTTGTTTTTCGTTCATTTTTTTTATATATAAATAAGGCCGTTGGTTTTCTCGTTTGAATTGTTTTACATTGTCATTTCGGGTCCTTTTATAGCTGACTATGTGGTATGGGCTTTGCTCATTGTTGAATGCCGTACGGTGACCTATAGTTGTTAATGTCTGTGTCATTTTGGTCTCTTGTGGAGAGTTGTCTCATTAGCAATCATACCACATCTTCTTTTTTTTTATATGATCTACAAATAAGATACTTGGTCGAAATCTTCTATCGACCATTTATTGCCATTGCTTGCATTTAAATCAGAACCCTTTCATGATGATTTTGACCAAAAAATCAAGTGGCAATATTAATGAAGGTGTAGGTGAATTAGAACCTTTAGAACCTATAAGTTTGCTGATGTTATTTTTTTAAATATTTTGTTTCGTTTATTTTATTCATTTTAATATGTATTTCATTATTGTTGTTTGAAAAAAACTAAGTCACCTGAATTAGAAAAACATTGATTTTTAAAGGAATTAAAGGAAAAATTTGACTGTGAAAATCACAATGTTAGCTACCGGTCAAAAATCTAATATAAGTCTATAATAGTCACGATTGAAAAGTCTCCAACATTGAGGATGCATGTTGATGCCCATTACTAACACTAAAAAGGGCTATATTTCGTTCCAAAGTTTATGACAAATCTCTATACTTTAAGTAGATACAACTAATACCTGGATATTAAAATTGGATGCGTATTAAGATAAGAAGATATTACGTAACAATTATCCTTCTTAGTCTAAAAATTATAGATCCGGCTCTTATATATATATATATAAAAAGAAGATTTGAATGTACTTATGTAAATCGTTGTACGTGTTTCGAGATTGATCGAATTTTTGTACGAAATTTGATTGAACTTTGGATTTGTTAAAAAAAACTCTAGTGGAAAAGTCTCTTATACTTTTATATATTGTTAGTAATAAGACGATGGCAAATAAAACTTAAGAAACATTTGGAAATGATATAAATCTATATTATCAAAAGCAACGAAGAAATCAATCGTTAAATATAAGGTCAATATTTATATAGGAAAATCATTCTGAATGTACGTCCGAAAGTAAATCATAAATATAATTGTTTAGAAGTAAACTTAATTGTTTATAAGTAAACTCAACTTCAAATGTTTAACGCCTTGTAAACGATCTGCTGTTTGTCAATTATAGTAATTTGATCATAAGATAAATAGTTTTTGACACTGCTATAAAAATTGGATCGAAAATAAGAATTTATTCAAGGTTTTATTTATTACTTCTATTTAAATAGTAGTATAAGGTGACTTTTGTTAAGTGTTATTATTCGAGATAAGTCATTTTAGTTCACCGATTTACTATCATGGAGGAATTGCAGTAAATTGTCTTTTCTATTTTTTCACTTTCCGGCAAATGGTTTTGAAAAGTCATTTTATAAGGATCATTAATTCTATAACGGTTTGACAGAATTTTGCGTAGTAAATGAGATTTCTTCGTTTAAACACGAACTCTCTGCGGTAACAATTGACAATTTCCAATAGATTGTGGATATACATTGTGCATGTATGAGATTTTCACATGCAGTTTATAGAGTGGTTTAATTTTTAATTTATGGAATTTGTCGGAGTGATCAACTTAAATGGCATCTTCTATAAATGAGATCTGTGTTGAAGTTGATGGTGAGTACACTTACCTTTAAAATGCAGATATTTATAAGTTATTTTGTATATATTTACTTTAAAATGCAGATATTTATCAGTTATTTTGTATATTAACTTTAAAAATTCAGACTTTTATTAAACATTTTGGTACATTAAACTTTAAAATACAGACATTTATGAGTCATTTTTGTCAATACTCATTCTGTAAAGTAAAAATATCAAGCATTAATAAAGTAACGTTTAGATATGATTTTGTTTTTTATTGGGTATATTTCATTGTGTATTGACTTTTCTTTATTGATGTAGAGGGAGGAACACCTACAAAAAAATACTTATATGATCTCCTTGCTTTGTGACCATGGAGGTGTATAACAAAACTGAGTTTTATCTACTAAAAGATCTTAACTGAAGAATAACTAGAGTGGTAAATTCCACATAACATAAATGGAAAATGTTTTTCTTACAGATTTTAATTGTATATAGGTCAAGTAATATTGGGGATAAAGTGACAATTAAAATTACCACATTTTTATTCATTTTGAAAGTATTGAAATTAAAAAGAAAAAAATTGTCATAAGTCGTCGAGCAATTTTCTTTTCTTCAAACATTAAATAGATTACTCTACGAGTATTTAAAACGCTTGGGGACATATTTACATCAATTGAAAAATATCAAATTAAAGCAATAGCCGACCTAGGCGAAATACTTTCTACATGATCTTAATCAGATTAATTTGTTAGTAAATAATCTTCAAATAGGTATTGTTATTATTTTAATTAGTTTTATTCATTTCTTACATTATTATTGATAATACTTAGTATAGAATTATTGGACGCAGAGTTTATTTGATTTATTTGATTCGTGATTTTTAATGGTAGTTAATCGTAAAACTTGGAAATCGCCAGGTAAGTTGGACAAGAAATGTCTCTTTAAGTACCCCAAATTGGAGGAAAAATTAAGGTTTAACTAATATGTTCGGAATGAGTTCCTTATGCATGGCACTCCCATGGAATAAATTGTAATACATTATTGGGTTCTTTTAGTATGGTTGATTGATTGTTGGTTGTTTAACGTCCAGTGGCAAATATGTCATGTATGTTCAGGACCAGAACTAGTTAACAATAAATATAATAGGTAGGCTGGTAATAATAGATGCCATCCAGGATGGTGGTCGGGGAAATTTGGACTGCCACTGGAAAATGAGGGTATATTGGATAGGGACAGAAATTTCCCTGCAACCGGCCAACTACGGACCCCTCAACGAGTTGTTGCAAGGGTTCTCAACTTGCAAAGAGCACGGCACTATCTTTACCCGAGGCATCGGATTTAACGTCCCCATTCTGACCGGACGTGGCTGCAAACTTGATACATTCCGCACAGCCAAACGTACGCCCCACTTCGGAAAGCGTTTTACTGCCGGTTGAAAGAAGATCAAGTGACCATATTTCTATTCCCCTGTCACCCTTGGGGAGCTTTTAGTATAGAGAGGGTGCCATGTGAAACTCGACCAGATATTCAAAATTGTGTTAATGTGACTGTGGTATCATGTTGTATCCCAGTGATGCAGCTGATCATTTCCTAGGTTGCTATAAAAGTAATTAAGAACCGAGATGTTTTATAATGTGTATTGAATCTTTTTAAAATTGTGTTTACTTGTAATTTTCGTTTTTAGATATTCGTGAAATATTTCGACAAATATGCCCTTACATTATAAGACAATGGAAAGAAGTGTGTCGGAAGCTGGGCATACAGGAATTAGAATTGGCCCAGTTAGAAGCCCATGAATATCATGCATCAAAAGCACATCTAGCATTTAAAGGGCTGAGTTTATGGTACGAACATGTTGGAAAGTCTGCGACTAAAGACAAACTTGTGTCGGCCCTCAAACAGTGTGGTTTATACAGAGCAGAAGGTACGTGCGCATGCATCCTCTTTTTGCTAGATTGTGAGTTCAATGGTACACGTGTAACTGTACTTTCGTCAAATTTCTGGTATATGCAATGCACTAGTATATTCTTTCTATACAAACGTGTGTGCATTCCGTTATTACACGCATACATTGATTGATCGCTTGTTGCTTAATGATGTACTAAGGTGAAATTAAATAATTCAGGAAATTAAAATTGATTCTATAACTCGTAAGAACATTAGTTTAGAAACAAAATAAGCTTAAAATATTGATAGCATATGGATCTCCTTTTCAAGATATTTGGATTTAAAAAAAATGAAAAAGGCTGACTCGGACTTTTACCTTATATTTGCATTGATATTATAAGGTTCTCAAATCCAAAGAAGTGAAATTAAAGAATCTGCTTAAATTTTGGTTAATGACCTTTTAGGAGCTATTGAAGTTTTATATGAAAAGAAAAAAGGAGGTTATGGGGCAAAATATTTTACCCTACATTGATAGAACACAAATCCCTAAACCTCCTCAACGTCCATTGGCAAATAGTTCATTCACCTTTGTAACACATGTGAAGACAATATTATTAACGTGAATTTAGTTGCATATCGCGTTTGATAACCTTGTAGTTTGTTATGTCATCAGAGCAGAGTTATTTACAATTTCTATAAAGTTGATTTTATACAATGGACTGTTGTTTTATTTATGAATAGAAACATTGTTTTATCGTTATGATGACTCTTTATTTAATATGTTCTCGTAGGGACAAAGTCCATGACCGTAATCAATCAATCAATCAATCATCAAACCTGTAAATCACTAAGCAAGCAAATTTTAAGCTTCGTCATCGGATAAGTTGAATGTGACATACCGTTAAAAAATGATAAACTGATCGGCAATATCGATCGAGTACTCATTGGTCTCCCGCTAAGTGGTCAATAATCACTCGTGGTCACCTAAAACACTCTACATTTAAAAACACTCTCCTTCCGAGGTGGGGGTGACATTTACAGATTTTGTGATTGATCAGGGCTTAAAAGCCAAAATAACTCGCATGCCTGTTATTCCTTCTAAAGTTTCGCTCCGAATGTTAAATGTCTCGCAAGGATTTAAAAACCAAAATCTCAAAAAGTAGTTAAGATTTTGATGGGATGATTTATCTGAAAGTTCCAGGAATCTGCTGTTCACAAGGAGATCATGACATCTCTTTACTTTAAATTGAAACTATTTATTAAGATTTATGACAGTAAATTAAAAAAATGCACGGTATTTTCCTTCAAATCAATGCTTCTAGTGTAGAGCGATAAGTGAACAAAACAGGCGTCCAGTTAAACGCCCACAAAGGAAACATTGACTCTGTCACACGATTGCTAGACATGTCTTCTTTTTTTTTTTTTTGGTAATGCACTATTGTTTTAGGTAAGGGTGAAGGTTGGTACCTATTCAAACGTTTAAACCCGCTGAATGTGTTTCCACTGTCTAAAGTCAGAAACCTGATTGTTAGTGGTTGTCGTTTGTTGATTTGGTTCATAAATGTTCCTCGTTTTTATATAGATTATAGACCGTTGGTTTTCCCGTTTGAATGGTTTCACACAAGTCATTGTGGGGCCCTTTCAGCTAGCTTGCTGTTCGGTGTGACCCAAGGCTTCATGCTGAAGACCGTACTTTGACCTACAGTGGTTTACTTTTACAAATTATGACCTGGGTGGATAGTTGTCTCATTTGCACTCATACCACATCATCTTGTATCTAAGTACTATTCTATGACTCGTACTTCATTTTTTTTCTTTATGAGTTTTTTCCATGCCGATCTGACGAGTCAAGCTTTTTTGTTACAAATCTGTGCTAGGCTGTTAACAGATCACAAGCACGTTTAACCCGCCAAATTCTGTATTTGCCTGTCCCAATTTTAATAGGAGTCCATTATTCAGATGTTGTAGTTTGTCGCTATCTGCAATATTTGGTTTTCGTTAATTGTTTAAGCATAAATTAGGTCGTTGAGTTTCTCGTTTGTATTTGTTTAACATTTTATCATTCAGTTGTCAGTTATTGCACGAGTGATAAATACTTGTCATATATCCCACTTTAAAAACAGGTTTGTTATTTCACACTTTCTCAAATTCTCAGTTGATAACTTTTGAAATAATAAAGCATATAAGGTCTCAACTCTCCCATTCGAGTAGGCTGTATGTGGTATTAACTGGTTTAACAATTCCTTTTTTAATGGCCCTTTTGTTTATTTACCTCCATATTTAATATAATATAAAGTGTTATATTCAATTTGCATAGTTTTCATTTAAAAGCTATAAATATTGAAACTTTCTCTCTTTATATATATACTTAATAACTTATAAGTCATCTGATTTCAATTGCCATATGGTTTTAACCAACCTATCTTTAAAAAGACTATTACCACATACTTTTAAATCAGTGTTTGCTGAGCAATAATAATGTAATTATAAACACTATCAAGAGGTCAGGAAGCATACATGATTCGAATAACTCTAGATCTGTCTATAAGGGGTGATACATGTTTAAACG